>NC_047085.1:294184313-294484313 GCF_902459505.1 Geotrypetes seraphini
AGGTTCCTTGGTGTAGACGCCTACCATGAGGTGTTTGAGGCTTGTGCAGATAAGGACAGAGCATGCAGGGATGGGGCAGGGACAGGGACAGAACTTGCGGGAATGGAACTTCCATCCATTTGTCATTCAAGCTTCCTCCTTGAGGCAATTCAAGAATGTCCATAGCCTCTGCTTCCATCAAGCTCTCAGCAGGGGGTCTCCGGCTAGACACGTGCTCAGCCATTTCTACATCCTCACTGCTGTGAGGTTGAACAGAGAGACTTCTTTCTTCACCTTCTTGGTCACACTCCTGTGGGTTCCTCTTCCTTGTTTCCCCCTGTCTGTAATTCAGGGCTCTGTTTTCAATGTGTATTAGCCCTACCCCTCTCTCCTAGGAGGGGGGTTGGGCTGAAATTCCCTAGGGAATGGAACCTGGTTTCTCCTAGGCTGTTGATACTGTGAATACCTTACAGGGCCAGGTTTCCACTTCTCAGTAAAAGTCCCAACAAGGTTTCTGGCATATTTACACTGATATGGCACCTTCTGTAGAATATCCTTAGGCTCATACCTTTACTGCTCTACATTGCTGTCTGAGGGGTAGTTAGCCATTTCTATGACATTACTCCTAACCTGGTCAGCTCTTATTATTAATCCCAGGGACAAAGCTGTCAATGGGTTTGTCACAGTGGGAAAGGGGAACCCAAACTATAGCTATGTGATGGGTTCTATGTTAGGAGTCTCTGAACAGGAAAAGGATCTAGGTGTCATTGTTGAGGATATGTTGAAACCCTCAGCTTAATATGCGACAGCTGCTAAGAAAGTAAATAGAATGTTAAGAATTATCAAGAAAGGAACGGAAAACAAAGATGAAAATGTTATAATGCCCTTGTATTGCTCTATGGTACGGCCACACCTCGAATATTGTGTGCAGTTCTGATTGCCATATCTCAAAACAGATAGCAAAATTAGAAAAGGTACAGAGAAGAGTAACAAAAATGATAAAAGGGCTGGGACAACTTCCCTGTGAGGAAAGGCTAAAGCAGCTAGGGCTCTTCAGCTTGGAGAAGAGATGGCTCAGAAGTAATATGATAGAGGTCTATAAAATAATGAGTGAAGTGGAAAGGGTAGATATGAATCGCTTGTTCACTCTTTCCAAAAATACTAGGACTAAGGGACATGTGATGAAGCTACTAAACTAAACCAGAGAAAATATTTCTTCACACAACGTGTAATTAAATTCTGGAATTCATTGCCGGAGAATGTGGTGAAATCAGTTAGCTTAGCAAGGTGTGGATAATTTCCTAAAAGAGAAGTCCATAGGCCATTATTGAGGTGTTTTTTTTTTTGTAAATCTTTATTATATTTCCAAACTACCATAGTGCAAACAAACAATTTCAATATACCTAGGTTTACACGAAATGCACATTAAACTTATAGACATTAATGTATAACTATTTTCCCCATCCCCCCACCAAATAATCAGAAAATACATACCTACAGGAAACCCTCCATATATTACCCGAATAAAATTCCAATGCAAAACCCTCCCCATTCCCACCCACCCTGGATGTGTATGCTTAAGGGTTGATAAAAATAAAATCAGTTATCATTCCTTAGTCAATGATTCCCAAACATCCATAAATTTCTTATACCGTCCCTGTTGTACAACCATTGAACGTTCCATTTTAAAAGTATAACAGAGAGATTCCCACCAGAAAGTGTAATTTAATCTATCACAGTTCTTCCAATTCCTCAAAATGTCGTATGGCAACTCCTGTCATTATAAAGAGAAGTTTGTTATTTCGAGCAGATATTTGGCTTTTAGCCCTCATTAATGTACCAAATAGGATGGTATCGTACATCAATACCACTGGATTTTCTAATATAACATTCACTTGATCCCAAATAGATCTCCAAAATTTAAGTATCAAGGGACAATAGTATAGTAAATGATCCAAAGTCCCAGCTTCAAGATGACAATGCCAGCATCTATCTAATTTCTGTAAACTATCTAATTTCTGAAAACGAACAGGGGTCCAAAATGCTCTATGCAACAAGAAAAACCATGTTTGTCTCATAGATGCAGACGCCGTACATCTCATCCTCCAAGTCCAGATTCATGGCCATTGAGACGCAGTAATCTGATGCTTTATCTCAATGCTCCAAATGTCACGAAGACCAGTCTTTGGTTTTTTATTCAAAAATCCTGATATCAATTTATACCACTGAGCGGCCTGGTGTCCCAGGAAGTCCGCCTGAAAACATAAGACCGGCAAGCTATATTGATTTTTAAGATTTTTCCAATCAGGGAACCTCCTGAATGGCCTGCTTCAACTGCAACCATCTATAATTTTGTGATTTATTAAGAGCAAATGTTGAGTTGACTTGGGGAAATCCATTGCTTATTCTTAGGATAAGCAGCACAAAATCTGTTTTACTACTTGGGATCTAGATGGGCATTTGGTACCTGGTTTGTTTGGCCACTGTCAGAAATAGGATATTGACCTTGATGGACCTTTGGTCTGTCTCAGTATGGCAATTCTTATGTTATTAAAATATGTTAGCAAAATTCAGTGTTTTTGGTATCTCAGAGATATCTCATAAAATGTAGTAATGTCATTTGATAAACTTTCTGATTTTATTATTGCTTTAATACAGTGTACATGGGGAAAGGGAACAGCTTAAAGTAATCATCTTAATTTACGAGAAAATCTTGGGTCAACAGACAACTAAGGATGAACTTTAAAGCCTTCTAATTAAAAAAGAAGTTACAACACATGCCTTGACAATTTGGTGCCATAAGTTCATAGGTGGTGTTGTCCCCACTCAATATTTTTTTCCATGTTGAACTACTTTGTCTTTCTAAATCAGGTAATGCATTAAATAACTAATTAGCATTAATAAGCAGTGCTTGATTGCATTGCAGATTTAAAGAGAATCTGCATGACTGGCATAACATAATGTGACTGCAAAACCCTTCCTGTCACCATCTTTCAATGGATATAAGCAGTAAAATAACATAGATTTAATATCCCTTTAATGTTAATTAGGCTTGCTTCATTTGGCTTACTTTTGGTTCTAATCTATCCTTGTCTTCTCTTTGTCAGATATACAGCACATATGTGAAGATTCAAGGACTGAGTCTGTAATAGCTCACTATTGTTTATTGTGCAGGCTATATCCTTTTATAAACAGAGGACAAGCTACTAAGAATTTAGCACAAGTAGAGGCAGTTGTTTAATAATAATAATAATAATCTGTTATTTTCTTGGATAGGTTCAATATGAGAAGGCCTAGATAATTCCAGGGAAATATACTATCACTTCTAAAAACAAATTCAATTAAGCATGCATGAATCCTTTAATCTTCAATTTCTAATCACCTTATTAGAAGCAAAAGATTCTCCTCCACTAAGCAGAAACTTATAAACTAGAAATGTTTTTTGCAATTTTTTAAAGCCCATAAAGTCAGAGATTAAGTGGACAGCAACAGGCAATGAATTCAAAATCTGGGTTTTTGATATAATATAGATGCTGAAAAAGTTGTCTTGTTTAAGTTTCACTACCCTATGAAAACTTAATATCATTTGATTTCTAAGTCTGTATTTATTGCCCCCCTAATAATACTTGTATCATAAATGTCATATACTCTGGAGCCATACCATATAAAAATTTAAAAACCATCACACACATTTTAAACTCTACCTGAGTTTCAACTGACAGCAAATGTAGCCTTATCTAAAGTGGACTAATATTATCATATTTACAAGTTGAGTACAACAGTACAGTAGCTGTGCTTTGTATCATCTGTAAAAATATTTGTAGATGAGTTTTGAACACCCAGCATAGATTGCATTGCAGTAATCAATCTGCAAAAGCAAACTCGATTGAACTATAGTATAATCCTAAAACTTGTTTAATCAAAATATTAGCATGCACATAAATTATATAAGTATGCAGAGAGGGTGGTAATGAATTAATTGGCTTTATTTACATGTTTCAGCAAAAATTGGGCCCTTTTACTAAAATGTACTAAAATTTGAGCTTAATATGTGTTAACAAAGGATTTTACCACATGCTAAGTCCAGATTTAATGCAGCACTTTAGGGGGAATTTAAAATATATATTTTATTGCAGATCATGTGCTGTTGTGATTCTGGAAAAGTCCCTTAACTCTCCTTTGCCCCAAGTACTAAATCTTAGATTGTGAGCCCACTAGGGACAGAGAAAAGTAACTGTATATACTACTACTACTACGCTGAAAGGCATGTGCAGCACTGTACTTTTTTTTTTTTGTGTTCAATATTTTTATTGAAGTTTTCCAGAACAATGAATAGAGAGAACAAGAAAACAAAATACACCATGATACAGAACTGAGACAGTTTCTAGGAAGAAACAGCGAATGTCACAGGGAATATTAATGATACAGAAAGGAACAGAAATATATAATCGAGGCAGGACTTATACCAAGAATGATATCTAATACATGTCTACAATAGGAGCCCAGATCTTGTTAAAGGTGGTTAGGGAATTAGTTTTCTCAGCAGCTACTTTTTCAAATTTAGCGTAGAGACACACCAGGTTCCACCAGAAAGCTACATTGAGAGAAGCAGTGTCTTTCCAATTGGACAGGATAGATTTGTGTGCTAGTTGCAGTAAACTACATAGTAGTCTAGATTGGTACTTATCTAAATCATCAGGTAAGGCATAGGCACCAAAAAACACTGCAGCATAAGAGTGAGGAGATGTAATAGGTAAATACTCACAAATAAGCACCCACACCTTGGACCAAAACTCATAGACATTTGGGCAGTAGTAAAACATATGAGCAAAGGTTCCAACCTCCACAACATAGGACCAGCATTTATTGGATAATTTGTTACCAGTCAGTGAGAGCACTGTACTTTTAACATTCAATAGACGGTCTCTTCTCAGAAAATATAAACCACTTTTGTTGTACCACAGAAAGGCAATATATTAAATTTATAGTTCTTGCCACCTTACACATGCTAAGTTCTTGCATTTGAATAATAATAATAATAACTTTATTATTTTATACCGCATAACCAAAAGTTCTAGTGGTTTACACTAATAAGAGCTGGACAATCAGCAAAATACAATAATACAGTAAAAGATATAAATATTTGTAAAATAGAATTTCAATAATAAAACTCTCATTAAGTAATAAACTTATCGAACAAAGTGGTTTTAATTAATTTCTGAAAACAGCAATAGGATAATATAGCTTGCTGAATACATTTACCTAACCAAGATTGTTGCTTACCAGCTTGAAATGCTAGGGTCCTATCTAAGAAGGTCTTATATCTACACCCATTAATTTTTGGATAAGCAAATAAGTAGAAGTTTCTAGTTTCTCTTGATGGTCTATGCAACACAAAATGAGGAAAAAGGTAAGCTGGAGACATTCCCGATATCAGCTTAAAGCAGATACAGAACTGAACATGTGTGGAGTGAAGGTGCTGGCATATGGAAACACTGCTACATACCGGCTGTCATGGTGTTCTGATAGCCAAGGGATCTGGCGGACTGAAATTGTCTTCATCTGGGGTGGCTTGGGGAACTTCTCCAGCTGCATCAATAGTGCACTACTGCTGGGTGGTCTGATTGGAAAAAGGATGGACCCAGGCCCATTAATGCTACGATGAATGGACTTTACCTCAGAAGAAATTCAGAGAATAAGTCTTGGATACAGCTCCTATTCTATTTGTGTATATAATCGAACATAATATGATTTATTGTGGACTCCTGATGAAGGCTTTTGCTGAAAAACAGTCTGTTGAGTTCCGTTTTCTACATTTTCTGAATAAAGTGTTGTCATCTGCAGTATATCCCATGTTCATTTGCCTGGAGTTTCCCACTGTATTTTATTGCATCTGCTACTCCTTGTGGGACTCTTTTGGTTTTCTACTATGGCATTGCTTAGGGGTAGGGATGGGACATTGCAAGAAGGGTATCTGGAATGCTGAAAATGTTTCCTGCTATAAAGAAGTAGCACAGGTTGTGGAGAAACAGTGGGTTCCTGGAAGCTAAAGAGGAAACACCTAGCCACAGGAACTGAGGAAAGCTGCACTAATGTGGAAATATTTCTGACAACTATTATTTACCGGAGCCTGTAGGAACCAGAGATTTTTCCTACGAGGGATGACTGGTAGCAACTATTTTCTGTTGTGCTACTGAGAATGGATAGAAAAAGCCAATTATTGTTGAACTACTAGGATTGTTTTGAAATTTGTCTGTGCACTGGAGAATGGAATCTGTAGACACTGAGGGCCAAATTCTGTAAACAGTGCCTAACTTTTAGGTGCCAGTCCTTATGGTTGTAATCCCTATGGCAATGTTTTTGTGTGTTTTTTGTAGGAGAATCTATGTGCTACTGAATCTTTGAGAATCCTTGAGGGTGTCTCCCCATGGTGGGTATTCATGATGGTATTCTTGGCTATCAGGAGTACAAGCTAGTGGTGAATCCTGTATGTTCTGGCTTGTAGGAGAGAGAGGTGACAGAGGTTAAGGAGGTACCCCCCCCCCCTTTACAGAGGGTATACTGGGCCAGGACACAGCTCTTGGATGATATAGAGGAGGAATGCATGAGCAGGATCAGGTTTGACAAAGAGACAACACTTCCTCTGTGTGACCAGCTTGAAGCAGAGTCTGCTGTGAGAGGGGAAAACCTTGCCCTGACCTGCAGGATGCTTGAACTAGAGGGGCTTCTGCTGCCAAACACAGAGATCTTATCGCCTTTTTCACTGCAGTTGTTATCCACGCTGGGTTTTTTGTTTGGTTTTTTTTGCACCCCTTCCTGAATCTGGGGATGTACAGGTTCTGTGCCTCTTGCACCGTGCCCTTGAGTAGGGACCAGGCTTTTTCTACAGACTCCATCTTCCTTGCATTGCCGTTGAGTTTCTTTCCCACCATTTTCCTCATGCCATTATAATTCCCTTTTTTGAAGTTGAGTGCTGTTGCTGTGGTTCTTTTCACCTTTGATGATCCAATTTCCAGCATGCACTGGATCATGTTGTGATCGCTGTTTCCTAGGGGTCCTAGCACCGCCACCTCCTTTGCAGATCCCCCTAGCCCATTGAGTATTAGGTTAAGAGTGGCATCCCCCCTTGTTGGTTCCGTGACCAGCTGTTCCATGAAACAGTCCCTCGTGGTTTCCAGGAATTTGGTCTCCCTCATGCAGTTTGAGTGTCCAATACTCCAGTCTATCCCAGGGTAGTTGAAATCCCCCATCACCATCACACTTCCACTTTTGCATACCTGCCTCAGCTCAGCCTCCAGGTCCTGGTCGAGTGCTTCCGGTTGTCCAGGTGGGCGATAGTACAGACCCAATTTTATGTCTGCTCCAGTTCTTCCAGGTAGCTTAACCCATAGTGATTCCAAGTCGTCCGCCCTTACTGTTGTTTCCATCCTGGTTGAAGGTATGGAGTCCTTTATATAAAGCGCTATTCCTCCACCCTTCTTGTGTGTCCTGTCCCTCCTGTAGAGTTTGTACCCTGGTATGGCCACATCCCATTTGTTGTCATCAGTCCACCACGTTTCTGTGACTCCAATTATGTCCAGGTCCTTTGTACTGGCTATGACTTCTAGTTCTCCCATTTTGGCTCTTAGGCTCCTAGCATTAGTGTATAGGCAATTTAAATCCTGGTTGTTTGCCTTTTCTGCTGTTTCTGCTCGTGGTTTGGCGCCCCTGCCAACCTCCTCATGGGTTGCCAGCCCTCGAGCATTGTTGTGTTCATCCCCATCCTGCGGTGTGTCTGTGTCGTCCTCAGCCTGCTTCCCCATGTTTGGATGACCTTCTGGCTCCTGTTGTTCTCTCTTAATCCTGCTTGCTAGGTTCATTTGTGCATTGGCTTCCTGCATTGTGTCCTTATGTCCTTTTCCCAAAAGTTCTCTCTCAGTCCTGAGCCCTCTTTTACAAATTTCTGGTTCAGTATCCTTGTTCGATACTTTGGTCTGATGATGATCAAGATGGTATAGTATTTTAGTAGTAAGTCCTAGCAAAGAAAGTTCTGTAGAATGATAATGACGAAAACCAGTTTGGTTAGGATGGAGTACATTTGTTTTCTCAACGAATTTGGAGATTTGATGGAAAACTATTTTTTCAGTAAGTTTTGCCATGAATGGTATGTTTGCTATGGGATGGTAATTAGACATGTCCTGAGTGCTAATATTTTGATCCTTAATGATTGGATAAATGATCGATTGTTTCCAAATCTTAGGCAGAGATACTGATGATAAACTGGAATTAACCAGATCTTTAATGAAAGGGCCGAAAATAGAGAAAAATCATTTTAAAAGGAAAGGAGGGATAACCTCTATGCTAGTCCCTTTTAGATTAAGCGAATTAATACATCTTTGTATTTCCTCTAAGCTCAGAAGGGTGTAGCGAGAGCATTTTGAATAGGACAGGTTAGCCGAAGTATTAGAGTCTACAGAATCTGCAGAGTGGCTAGGAGAAGAGATAAGCGGAAAAGTGTCTCTGATTTTCTGTACTTTATCGATAAAGAAAGTGGCGAGGGCATGTGCTGAAGGTGTAATATTGGATTTGTTCATTTCTTTTTTCTTTGTTGTTAAGGATTTAACTATTGCATATAAAGTGGAGGAGTTTTTAGCCTTCTTAATTTGTTTGGTATAATATTCTTTTTTGGTTCAGATCTGTAATATGCGGCATGTTCCTTAAGATTAATAAGTGTTTTATTGTGCCTCCATTTTTGTTCAAGAGAACGTAATTGTTTTTTTAGTAGGTTTAAGTTTGCTGGGTACCATGGGAGGGAGGGCGGGATGGAGGGAGCGTTGGCAGGAGGGCGTTGGCAACCCTCCTGCCATTTGTTTTGGGAGTGGGGAAAGTAGTAGAGCTGGTAGAAGGGAGTGGGAACCCTCCTGCCATAATTTTAAAAGTGGCGTTTTAAGGTACGGGGGAGGGGTGGGCCAGGCCCTGCTGAGCCGATGGTGGGTTTGCGATGGCAGAAGGTAGTTGGCATCTTTCCTGCCATATTCATTCATTTGTGTGCAGGGAGGGGGTGGGCAGCATTGGGCCCGATGGCAACAGCAACGGTGGCAGATTTCAGTGTGGGGGGCCATTTTTGGGTTCGGGAAGGGGGGAACATTGTCGGGTTAAAACCATGGGCTAGCAAAGTTTTGCAGAATATATAAAAAAGGAAAAATTCCTTTTTTATATATTCTTCTAAAAAGCATTGCGAGCCTGTGGTTTTAAAGGGAGAAGATAGCAGGAGAGTCGGCAAGGATAGAAGCGACTGGTCTTCAGTAGTCGCTTCTTTTCTGATCTGCAAGCCCAATCGGTTTTGTACAAATTGTTTTTTTTTTTTTTTTTAAAGGTTTATTGAAAAATTGCAAAAAGATACAGAATTATAAACAATGCAAACAACCACCTGAACACTGACAGCCCCCCACCCCACCAAAGGTCATACTGGGATTCTTCAGTTTGAGACAAAACAATCCAAGGCAGAACAAAACCCCCCCATCCACAACCCCTCCCACCTCCCCTCCCACCCCAACCCCCCAACCCAGGTGTGTGCAGAAAACCAATGAGAAACCACCAAAATAGCTGGGTGAGACCACTAGGAGGCCAATGACCATTTGATGTATGGATCCCAAACCTTCAAAAACTGGGAGAGGCGATTATGCATAAGAGCTGTCAATTTAGACATACAAAAAATAAATGCTAATTTTCCCAATAAATGCTGCCGAGTGGGCGGGTGCACCTGCTTCCACTATGCAGCCAACAACAGTCTGCTAGCTACAAACACATGAAAAGCCAAGGTCTGACAGGAGCGCGGCAATGCCCCATGCGGCATATGCAATAAAGCACTGCCCATAGATTTCCGAACAGGTCTATGAAAAATTTTGGTGAGAATTTCGAACACCATAGTCCAATAGGGGGCCACTTTAGAGCAATCCCACCAAATGTGCTAAAACATACCTCTTTGCCCACACTGCCGCCAACACAAGTCAGAGGTGTGCGAGTAAATACGGTGCAAGCGAACTGGTGTAAGATACCACTGGTAGAGCATATTGTTTAGTGAATTGCATTCCATTTCCCTCATTTGCATGCGCTGATCAGGTCAGGTGCTGATCGGATCGGGAGGAAGGTTAATGAATCGGGTTGGGGAACAATCGGGTCACAAAGGTATCACAAACCAATCGGTACACGATTGGTTTGCTTAGTGAATATAGCCCTTAGATGTCCACGGCTACTAGATATCTACAAAATATATATATATATCAGTAAACTACAATTACTGTAGAATAATTCTGTCCATATTACATTTAGGCCCTCTTCTATCAAACTGCAATAGCAGTTTTTAGCGCGGGGAGCCGCGCTGAATGGCCCGTGCTGGTCCCAACTCTCATTGAGTTCCTATGAGCGTCGGGAGTTGTGCGGGCCATTCAGCGCGGCTCCCCGTGCTAAAAACTGCTATCGCGGTTTGATAGAATAGGGCCTTAGAAATATGCATGGGCATTATCCCAAATTTGGAGCAGCTGGCTGCTGGCTGCTTAGCATACCAAATTCAAGACATTTATTCTTTTGATTATTGTATTTCTCTGACTTAAAAAAATTATAAGATCTTATATATTTCTACTTATATATTGTTTGTTTTCTTTTTCTTCTCTCGATCATGGACCCCTCCCTCAGATTATGGTGCTCTAATGAAGAGCCTCTTATATAATTGTTTTTATTTCTCTTGAATTCCATACCTTTAGAGTTTTATATGCTTTGATATGTTTGGACTCTATTTTTCTGTAGACAAGTAAATTGCTTGTTGACATAATTAATATATCTATATATATAAAATCGGAGGTATGTATGTGTGTATGTATGTGTGTATGTATGTGTGTATGTATGTGTGTATGTGCCGCGATCACGCAAAAACGGCTTGACCGATTTAAACAAAACTTGGTATGCAGATCCCTCACTACCTGGGATGATATGTTCTGGGGGTCTTGCGGCCCACCTGCACACGTGGGCAGAGCTACAAACATAAAATCAGATTTCACCCATTCATGTCTATGGAAAAAATGTAAAAAGCTGCCATTCTCACAGTAATTCAAAAACGGCTTGACCGATTTGAACAAAACTTGGTATGCAGATCCCTCATTACCTGGGGTGATATGTTCTGGGGGTCTCGCGGCCCACCTGCACACGTGGGCGGAGCTACAAACAGTAAATCAGATTTCACCCATTCATGTCAATGGAAAAAATGTAAAAAGCTGCCATTCTCACTGTAATTCAAAAACGGCTTGACCGATTTGAACGAAACTTAGTATGCAGATCCCTCACTACCTGGGGTGATATGTTCTGGGGGTCTCGCGTCCCACCTGCACACGTGGGCGGAGCTACAAACAGAAAATCAGATTTCACCCATTCATGTCAATGGAAAAAATGTAAAAAGCTGCCATTCTCACAGTACTTCAAAAACGGCTTGACCGATTTGAACGAAACTTGGTATGCAGATCCCTCACTACCTGGGGTGCTATGTTCTGGGGGTCTCACGGCCCACCTGCACATGTGGGCGAAGCTACAAACAGTACCAAGTTTCGTTCAAATCGGTCAAGCCGTTTTTGAATTACAGTGAGAATGGCAGCTTTTTACATTTTTTCCATTGACATGAATGGGTGAAATCTGATTTAATGTTTGTAGCTCCGCCCACGTGTGCAGGTGGGCCGCGAGACCCCCAGAACATATCACCCCAGGAAGTGAGGGATATGCATACCAAGTTTCGTTCAAATCGGTCAAGCCGTTTTTGAATTACAGTGAGAATGGCAGCTTTTTACATTTTTTCCATTGACATGAATGGGTGAAATCTGATTTACTGTTTGTAGCTCTGCCCATGTGTGCAGGTGGGCCGCGAGACCCCCAGAACATAGCACCCCAGGTAGTGAGGGATCTGCATACCAAGTTTCGTTCAAATCGGTCAAGCCGTTTTAGAATTACTGTGAGAATGGCAGCTTTTTACATTTTTTCCATTGACATGAATGGGTGAAATCTGATTTTCTGTTTGTAGCTCCTCCCACGTGTGCAGGTGGGCCGCGAGACCCCCAGAACATAGCACCCCAGGTAGTGAGGGATCTGCATACCAAGTTTCGTTCAAATCGGTCAAGCCGTTTTAGAATTACTGTGAGAATGGCAGCTTTTTACATTTTTTCCATTGACATGAATGGGTGAAATCTGATTTTCTGTTTGTAGCTCCGCCCACGTGTGCAGGTGGGCCACGAGACCCCCAGAACATATCACCCCAGGTAGTGAGGGATCTGCATACCAAGTTTCGTTCAAATCGGTCAAGACGTTTTTTTTTTTTTTTTTTTTTTTTTTTTCTTTATTGATATTTTGAACTTGACAATGTATACATTTGAAAAATCGAAAAAAAACCCCCCAACTATATGAAAATACACTATTAACATCAGAAATATTACAATAAAAATTTTAAATCCCTTCTTAACCTATAACAGTAATGATATTATATTATACTCATCAATATTTTAGAATATTATGAAATTTATACCTCTAAATAAATAATACACCCCCCCACCCTGGATGTGTAAAGGAATCTAACATAAAGAAAAAGGAATCACTTTAATTATAATGTGACAAAATTAGTTAATGGATCCCAAATCCCCTTAAAGGATTTAACAAACCCTAAACGCTCTGCCATAATCTTTTCATATTTATATGTTGCACATACAGTTGCCCACCAAAAACTAAAATTAATCCTATCATGATTTTTCCAATTAGATGTGATCATTTGAACCCCTATTCCTGATAAGATCATGAAAAGACGACTATTATTTCTATCCAAAGTCGGTTTATCATGCAGAATCGTTCCAAAAATTATTGCTTCATATGTCAAAGGAATAGAGGATTGAAGAATATTATTAATTTGCCCCCAAATTGACTTCCAAAAGCCAAGTATCAATGGACAAAAAAATAAAAGATGATCCAAAGTCCCAATATCAATATGACAATGCCAACATCTATTAGATTTAGAACTATCTACTTTATTCAACCTAACTGGAGTCCAAAAATTCTATGTAATAAAAACAACCATGTTTGTCTCATAGATGCTGACATTGTACATCTTAATCTCCAAGTCCAGATTCGTGGCCAACAAGAAACAGAAATATGCTGTTTTAACTCGATATTCCAAATATCTCTAAGACTATTTTTTGGTTTTTTATTTAAAAATCCAGAAATCAATTTATACCACTGGGCAGCCTGATGTCCTATTAAATCTGTTTGGTAGCAAAGGATTTGCAAGCTAAAATAAGTTTTCAAATTTTTCCATTCAGGGAACCCCATCTGAATAGCCTGCTTCAACTGCAAGCACCTATATTGTTGAGTGTTTGAAATACCAAATGAATGCTGCAGTTGTGAAAACTCAAGCAGATTACCATTAGAAATAAGATCATCTAATGTCCTAATATTTGCCTGCATCCAATTCTTCCAAGCGATTCCAGCACCGCCTATTTGAATCTTGGAGTTTAACCATAAGGACTGTAAAGTAGATTTCATTATTGGTACCTCTGTTAATTTATCAATAAATTTAATAGTTTTCCAAGTATCCAATAAAATTATATTGTCCTTAGCATATTTATGAAATCTGATACTTAATACATGTGGAAGTCTCATAGAGGACACCAAATTCCGTTCCAAATATAACCAATCTGGTTGATGATCAATAAGCTCAGGGAGGATCCAATACATACCTTGACGCAATATATAGGCTTGATGGTACCTATAAAAGTTTGGAAAATTTACCCCACCCTCCACAATTGATTTTTGCAACGATACTAAAGCAATTCTTGGTTTTTTCCCAAGCCAAACAAATTTTGTCAAAATATTATTTAATTTTTTGTAAAAGGACTCTTGAAAATAAACTGGTAACATACTCATTTGGTAACAAACTATAGGCAAAATCATCATCTTTACTGTTTGCACTCTCCCCCACCAAGAAATATGCAAAGGATTCCATTGCTCACACAATTCTGTAACTTTTAGTAATAAGGATTTTTCATTTACCTTCATTGTTTCTTCCAATGTACTTTTTATCCAAATTCCTAAATATTTTATTCCATCTTTCTTCCAACTAAACTGAAACGAATCAAATAAGCCTTTTATACAATGTACATTTAGTGGAAGAATTTCTGATTTATTCCAATTTATTTTATAACCTGAAAATTTTCCAAATTTATCAATCAAATCCAATAAATGTGGAATGGTTGACTCCGGATTTCTCAAATGAATCAAAATATCATCTGCATAAGCAGAAATTTTATATTCCCGACCTGCATAAGGAACACCTTCTATCTCCTTTGATTGTTGAATAGCTAAAAGTAGAGGTTCCAAAACAATATCAAATAACAAAGGAGATAATGGACAACTCCCCTTTCTAAAAAGAACCTTTCTGAAAAAGTATTATTTATATATAATCTAGCAGATGGGGAGCTATACAGGGATTGAATCATTTGTATAAATCGAGAACCAATACCAAAACAATCCATTGCTTGATACATAAAAGTCCATTCTACCCGATCAAATGCTTTCTCTGCATCTAAAGAAACAGAGAAAGCCGGATCTTTCATATCCTTTGTTAAATGTAAAATATGAAAAGCTAATCTGGTGTTATTTGAAGAATGTCTTTGAGCAACAAAACCTGTTTGATGCATACCAATAATATAAGGGAGAGCCTTATTCAAACGCAAAGCCAATATTTTAGCTAACAATTTCCCATCAACATTAATCAAAGAAATAGGCCTATAGTTTGAAACCAACATGGGATCTCTGTTTGGCTTAGGCAAAACTATTGTTAAAGCTTCTGCCATAGTACTTGTAATACAACCTTTATTTAGTTGAAACTGATATAATTTGAAAAGATGGGGTAACAAAATAGTTTGAAAAGAGTTAAAAAATTCTACCGTATATCCATTACTTCCTGGAGCGGATCCAACTCTAAGGGACTTTAAAGCCCTCTGAATTTCTTTTTGTGTTATAGGTGCTTCGAGATTTTCTTTCATATGATCAGAAACTTTAGGGCCATTAATCAACTTTAAAAATTCAAAACCATCTTTCTCTTTATTAAAATAATGCTCAGAAGAATACAAGCTTTCATAACATTTCAAAAATTGTTGTAAAATATTTTTAATTTGAGAATGAATTATTCCATTATCATCTGAAATAGCCATTATATTAGCTTTCCTTTTTTTTGCTTTTAAATAGTTAGCTAGTAATCTTCCCGCCTTATTTGAGGTTCCATAATACAATGCCTTATAGGACACAAACTCCTTTCTAGCCAATTGTGATGATATCTCATTGTATCTAAATTTTACTTTTAGCAAATTCTGATAAATACTTTGTTCCCATTTTTCCTTTAATTTAATTTCCAATTTTCTAATATTTTGTTCTAAAATTAAAAAATCTTTATTTAGTTGTTTTCTAACATATGCTGAGTACGAAATTATGTGTCCTCTCAAGGTAGCTTTAAAGGCATCCCATAAAATTTCCTGAGACGTTTCTTCTGATTCATTAAACTGAAAAAATTCACTTATTTTTAACTTAAATTTTTCTATAAAATTGGAATCTGCTAGCAATGTATTATTAAACCTCCAAACAAGTCTATTATTTTCTTGTTCATCTATCTCAAAATCAATCCAAATACCCCATGATCTGAAAGTAAAATTGAATCTATATTCGCCTTCTTAACCTTCTTATCTGAAACCTTCTTATCTTAACCTTCTTATCTGAAACGAAAAAATAATCAATTCTAGAAAATGATTTGTGAACATGGGAATAAAATGAAAATTCCTGATCATTGAAATGAAAAATCCTCCAAATATCTTTTAAACCACAAGAATTTATCAAATTATCTAATCCTAAAGATTTTAAAATTTTACTAGGCTTTTTATCTAAAATAGGGTCCATTACTGCATTAAAGTCCCCTGCCAAAATTAAATTGGAGGAAGATGATGGTAAAATTATTTGTTGAAGGTTTTTAAAAAACTCAGATTGATTCAAATTAGGTGCATAGATATTGAACAGTATCAAGGTATCTTTCCCTGAGCTCATTTTTACTTGGACCCATCTTCCGAAAGGATCCATAGATAACATAGTAAAAGTAGCCATACATTTTTTATGTATCAAGATAGCCACACCAGCTTTTTTGCCTACAGCAGGGGCAAAAAAACACTGTTTAACCCAACCCCCTTCCAGCTTACTTGATTCTAATGCAGATAATTATAATAATTATCTGCAGGAGTTTCTTGCAGGAAATAAATATCTGCCCCCTGCCTTTTAAGAAAAGATAAGGCTTTCTTTTTCTTTATAGGGTGATTGAGTCCATTAACATTCAATGAATACATTTTAAAATACATTTATATTTATATTTATTTTAAGGAACCAAAGAAAATGACCTGAAAAGATTTTAATTCTTATATATAAATTATCCCAATTACACATCCAATTACCCTCCCTTAAAACCCCTATATACCCTCCCACACCCATCCCCCATAACAAATATAAGTGAATGACAGCACACATAAAGACCAGGAAATCGAAAGAAATCCCCAACCAGCAAACTATCAATTCATACTATAATAAAATCTTAAAATAATGAATTAAATTAAAATCATTACTTAAAATTACCATAAAATGAAATCTTGAAAATAATAAATTATATTATATAATTAATATCATTTTTCATTATAGACATTAAAACTTATTATATAAAATTTCCAACTTATTCAAACAAAACAAAAATCACAAAAATTAATAAATACCAAATATAAAAAACTAAATGAATAAATAAATTAATGTTTATGATTAATAGATACCCAATAAAATATTAAAATAATAAATATTGAAATATGAAATGTTAAAATTAATATATTAAATTATATAATTTATATTATCTAAAATTAGAGACAGTAGAAATTATTATATAAAATTATCATCCTATTCAACCAAAACATAACAAATTTAGAAAAATTAATAAATATTAAAAATGAAGACTAAATGATTAAATAAAATGATTATTACTAGATATCCAGAATATAAATGAACATTAAAATAATAAAAATTCCAAATCTTCCCAACCTTTAAAATTCATATCCATTCATTCCCTCATTATAAATTTTATAATAAAATAAAAACCTAAAATCAGCAAACAAAGAACATATAAGAATAAATATATATAAATACTAAATACTTGTCACACTAGAAGAAAATCATATCTAAAGATAAAAGTAATCAATTTCTCAACTTATAAAAGATTCAAATCATCTTTACTAAACACTAATGTTACAGCTAGAGGATAAAAAAAATAAAATAAAAATAAAACTCATAGCTCTATATTATTTATGTTATTATGGAAGTATCTGCCATAATATTAAAAAAGATATATAAATTATAATTAATAAATCAAATAAACATCTATCATCTGTTAATCCATAACATCAGAAAAAATAGAATTAGATTTCAAAAAATTAATGACCAGAACAAAATTTCCAGGATAAGCTTGTCAAATCAATATTAGGTTTCATAAGAAGTTGCAAAACCACAGATCCAGTCGACCTCAAAGACTTGTTAATTCCCCAGGAAAGTCAGTCTTGTTAAAACCACAGGAAAGACAACAGAAAAAATGCTCAAAAAATTAATAGAACTTTGTAAAAAGTCTTTCTTCAGGACTCTTCCTTTGAATGTTAAAATGCTTCAATGAAATTACAATTCAGGCAAATTAAAAGTCTCGTATTATATGTTGAAGTTGTAATAGCAGTTAAAACATTTCTGCTACAAACTAGTTTGGATTGAACTAGTTTGGATTCAAACAAATTGAAGAAGTTAGTAACAAATCATAGCAGTTTTTGTTTAAATCTTGGATAGTATCCTATTCCATACGATTTTCACAGCCTTCAATATATTGTTGAAGTTTAACAGGATCATCATATTTTATAGTATGATTATCATGAGTTACCCTCATGTAAGCAGGATAAAAGAGACCATATCTTGCCCCTAATTGCTGTAATTGGGGTCTCAATAATAAAAACTGTTTTCTTTTTTCAGCTGTTTTTGGGGCAAAATCAGGAAGAAACATAAGAGCTGAATTTTTATATTCTATTTTCTTTTTTTCTTTGGCAAGCCGCAAAATTTCAATTGCATGCTGAAATCTGAGAAGTTTTAATATTATAGGTCTTGGTCTAGGCTGCCCATTTAACTGCCTCACAGGAATTCTGTGTGCACGTTCTATTTCAAACGGAAACTTCGTTGAAATTGAAAATAAATTTGGCAGCAAATTTTCTAAAAAGGTGACACAGTCTTTTCCTTCCGATCCTTCAGCCATCCCAAGGATCCTAACATTACATCTACGAGAGTAATTCTCATAAGCTTCCATATGTTTTTGCAGGTCCTTAAGCTCAGCGTGATCTTTTTTGCACTGCCTCTGGTCCACTTCCATTTTCTCAATGCGGGACTCTAACTGATCCACCCTTCGATTAGATATCTCCAGCTGCTTAGTAACAGTAGAAATCTCCTCTCTCATAGCTGCCATATTTTCTGCGTTATCTTTTAACATTGATTTAATCACCCGAAGTTCCTCCAGAATATCCACCGATACAGGATCTGCACTCTCTTTCGGTAAGGGAACTTGAGCAGCTATTACCGACTCAGGCTTCAATCTCTTTGCTTTAACTCCGGTAGAAAAAGAATTTTCTAGTTTTGTTTGTTTTAATGAAGCCATTTCAGCACTTTCTTTAAATTTTTTTTAAAAATAAACTAATAATATATTCAAAAATAACTGCTGAGTATGAGGAGCTCTTCAATCAGCCAGCCATTCTATTGCACTGACATTCCATTTTGAATTACAGTGAGAATGGCAGCTTTTTACATTTTTTCCATTGACATGAATGGGTGAAATCTGATTTTTTGTTTGTAGCTCCGCCCACATGTGCAGGTGGGCTGCGAGACCCCCAGAACATATCACCCCAGGTAGTGAGGGATCTGCATACCAAGTTTAGTTCAAATCGGTCAAGCCGTTTTTGAATTACTGTGAGAATGGCAGCTTTTTACATTTTTTCCATTGACATGAATGGGTGAAATCTGATTTTCTGTTTGTAGCTCCGCCCATGTGTGCAGGTGGGCCGCGAGACCCCCAGAACATATCACCCCAGGTAGTTAGGGATCTGCATACCAAGTTTCGTTCAAATCGGTCAAGCCGTTTTAGAACTACTGTGAGAATGGCAGCTTTTTACATTTTTTCCATTGACATGAATGGGTGAAATCTGATTTTCTGTTTGTAGCTCCGCCCACATGTGCAGGTGGGCCGCGAGACCCCAAGAACATATCACCCCAGGTAGTGAGGGATCTGCATACCAAGTTTCGTTCAAATCGGTCAAGCCGTTTTTGAATTACTGTGAGAATGGCAGCTTTTTACATTTTTTCCAGACATGAATGGGTGAAATCTGATTTTCTGTTTGTAGCTCCGCCCACGTGTGCAGGTGGGCCACGAGACCCCCAGAACATAGCATCCCAGGTAGTGAGGGATCTGCATACCAAGTTTCGTTCAAATCGGTCAAGCCGTTTTTGCGTGATCGCGGCACAAACACACATACATACACACATACATACCTCCGATTTTATATATATAGATTTATATGGATGCAATACATGGCCTTGATATACATGTTTTTTAATGTTTCAGACCTGGAAACAAGTGTTCTTATGAAAGCAGTTTTCTTTATATAGCTTGTTCAGTTAATCATTTTATAGATGCATTTATATAGATATATATTTTTATGGCCATAAAATCCATGGTTCTTAATATGCTTCTATGTGTGGTTTTTATATATATGTCTTTTGCATAGATGCATCTTTGGTCCTAATATATATGTTTCTTAATGTTTTAATTATTTCTTTGTTCTATATACCTTCTAATAGTGTCCCCTGAGGAAGGCGTTTACATATGCCAAAACAGGAATCCTTGTTGGGACTATTAATTCTCGAATAAAAATTTTACCACTGATTGGAAAGACACCACCCTTGCCTTTTTTTGTTTGACTGCACTTTCTCCACGGCGATGTGTTATTCTGTTCTGCCTGCCTATAACACATGGAGAACATTGAGAGACCATATTGAGAGACCCATTTGCTCCACTGCAAGGATAAGCAACTGCCTTATAAGCTCATGTCTTTGGTAGACAAGCAGCTCTGTAATGCACACGATATTTCAAACGAGCTCCCTAGGATGATACTTATGCAGATGCATCAAAGAATGATGTTTGAGGATGTCAGGTATCAGCGGCAAACAAATCCCATTCTCTCCCAGCAGTACTGAGCAACCAACATAACACTGTGGTGGTCTTCACTCATATCTCTGAGGGTAATGAGACATGCAAAATCTGAAATAAGTTATAAAATAGACAGAAAATCTTGAAGCTAAGCATTGACTTGTTGAAAGCAAAAATAGTTGAAGGACACTTCCCCGAACAAGAAGATGTACAGAAGGGAAATTACTGATCCAGGAACAGGCTATCTCTTTGACATTTCCATGAACAATGGATATCCTCTGACAAAGCAACTAATGGCATTAGAATGTACTATCTTCTATAAGACCCACAGGAAAAAGATGGCTCTTAGGAGAATTATCTGACACAGATAAAATATATTAACCTTCTAAACCCTACTTTTTTCCTTAAAAAAAAATAGATTATTGCATATAAAGAGATTCCTGTTATGTATTTATAGTATATCAGACATAATGACTTTTTTATAAACTTAAGTACATCTCATATAATTATTTTGGCAATATTCAGAATGCATAAAAATGCATTGTGAAAATTGCTTCCCTCCTTTCCCACGTTATGCAAGAAAAAGTATGCACATTTTTGCACAGCTCTTGCTTTTTTTTTTTTTGCATAAAAAGGGAGATAGGTCAGTGGAATGAAAGTATAAACAAATATGTCATTCACAAATGCAAAGTACCTGAGCGAGTGACAGTGGGGATGGAGTTTGCTGGCAGAGTCAGCTGGAGTTTGCTGGCAAGAAGATGAGGCATCCCATGGTGGCAGGAAAGTAATGAACAGCATGCCCTGTACAAAAAGGAAGCACCCAAAAGCAGTAGTGAAAGGGTCAGACAGGTTATGAAAAAAGGCAATACAAAGCTCTGGGGATAGAAAAAGAGAACAAATGAAAAGGTGTGAGAGTTTGGGGGAGGAGGCAAGATAATGCAAGTAGAAGAAGGAGGGAAAGGGAGAGTGAGTGCAAGGGGTCAAGGCAAGTACAAAGCCACAGCTATCTAGCTCTTTCTCCCTTCTCCATCAAAGGGGATATTTCATGTCTGTGTCCCTTATACAGTATTTAAATAATCCAAGAAAGATACTCATTAAACACTGAAATCATACTAATATCAAAGAATATTTTTAAACACTTATCTTATGACATTACATTAGGGATTTCTATTCCGCCATTACCTTGCGGTTCAAGGCGGATTACAATAGAGTTAAAGAGAGTGTTTTACAAAAAGATTTCTGTTCCTTTTTGGGGAAAAAAAAGTAGAGCAGGTTGATTTGGGGGTTTGGGGGGTTAGAGGGATGAAAGAAGGAAGCTTGAGAAGTTAGGACTTTTTCACGGATTTTTTGAAAAGTATAGTCTTTATTTCTTTTCTGAAAGTTTTGTAATCTGGAGTCGTTATCAGAAGGTTGGCGATTTGGTTGTCTATTTTTGCTGCTTGAGTGGCTACGAGGCCATCATATAGTTTTTTTCCATTTAATTTATTTGATTGGCGGGTGTGTGAATGGTGTGTGAGTTTTCCTATGTCTGGTTGAGGTGGTTTGGAAGAGGTGGTTGTTCAAGTAGGTTGGGCTATCTCCGTTTAAAGTTTTAAATAGTAGACAGTAGCATTTGAATAGTATTTTTGCTGGAATTGGAAGCCAGTGAGAGTTAATGTATGCCTCTGTGATGTGGTCGTGTTTCCTCAATGAGTAGATGAGTCTTAGAGCTGTGTTTTGAATTATTTGTAGTTGTTTTGTTATTGTAGCAGGGCATGGGAGATAGAGGATGTTGCAATAGTCTAGTAGTCCTAGTATTAGTGATTGTACTATGAGCTGAAATTGGTTTTTCTCAAAGAATTTTCTGACTTGTCTTAAGTTTCTCATAACTGCGAATGATTTATGTATTGTTTTATTGATTTGTGGTTGCATGGTGCAGCATCTGTCTATTGTTATTCCTAGTAGTTTTAGGGTGGGTTGTATGGGGTAGTTAATTGCATTGATTTCTATGTTGGTTATGGTTGGGGTTTTGTTATTTTCGAGGATGAATTTTGTTTTGTCTGGGTTCAGTTTCAGTTTGTGATCTTTTATCCAAGTCGCTACTATTTCAAGTGTTTGGTGTAGTGTGTCTGTCATGGATTGCTTTGGTTGATCAAAAGGTATGAGAATGGTGATGTCATCTGCATAACTGTAGGCAGATAGGCCTAGTTTGTCACAGTTGACACAGCCACTAAGGATATAAAGGGAACTGGCCAAAGAAAGCCCTTTACATTGGACAGGACCTTTAGTTTTAGTGGATCCAGGACCTTTAGTGGATTCAATATCCTTTCACACCAAAAAATGTGTCTCCAGGGTCTTCTGACCAAGAGGGAAGGGTTAGAATGGACATTTTAATTGGAGATTCAATCATTAGCTCAGTGACTAGTGGACATGAGGTTCGCTTAGTCACTTGCCTGTCTGGTGCAAAGGTGGCAAACCTCATGCTTCATCTAGATAAGATTTTTGCATGGGTATAGATTTGGGGTGGGGGGGGGTATTGCCCCACCAAATGGCTTGCTAGCTTACCAGCTTGATTTCCTTACTATCTACATGGTATCCTTCCAAATAGCATGGTTTCTCTTTTTCTACTTTGACCCCCCTCCCATGGAATCAGCTATAACTCTATTACTCTCCCCTATCTGCCTTCTCCATGCTGTATTTCTCTCCCTACCCCTATATTCCTCAACTGATCTTCAGAGCTATTGCTTCCCTCTCCTCCCCCACGGTAGCATCTCTCTCCCTACACCCTAGTCATGTGTTTGTGTGTGTATCTCTCTCTCTCTTTCTCTCCTTCCATCCCCCCTCCTATAGGGTCTGGTATAGCTCTTCCTCATCTGCTATAGCCATGTTGTAGTCCTTTTATCTTCCTGCCACTGGCAGCACCAGCAATGTGAGCACACTGCCTTTGGCTGGTGTCAGAAGCCTTTTCTCTGTTACAACTTCTTGTTCCCACATAGCCTGATGCTGCAGAGTGGAGGCTTCTGGGGCAGATTAAAAGCAGAATGCTCACATTGCTGGTACTGCCAGCATGGATAGAGCAGATGGGGGAGAGCTATACCAGACCCTGCAAAAGGGGGGGGGGGGTGTTGGAAGGAGAAAGAGAGAGAGAGTGTGTGTATGTGTGTGTGTGAGAGAGAGAGAGATGACACCATGAGGAGGAAAGGGAAACTATAGCTCTTATGAGAAGTTTGGGAATAGAGGGGGGAGAGAGAGATGCTGGGATGGAAGAGAGAGAAAGATGGAATGGAGAAGATTGAGAAAGACTGATGAACTGGGAGGTAGAGGGGGAGTAAGGAAGAGAGGTGTAGTACCATAGAGAAGGGCAGGAGACAGTAAAGAGAGATACTGGTTGTGGGGTTGGGTGTAAGTGAAAGGGAAAGAGGGGAGAGAAGCTGGATGGAGAGAGGAGCATGGGGGCAGAGGAAGTGATGGGGACATAGAGGGCAGATACTGAACATGAGGAGAATAGGCAAGAGTGATGTCCCTGAGAATAAGTGATGTCAGTGGAGGGGGCCAAGAGGAAAGAGGGACACAGAGGATAATGATGGATGGGGCTTGGGGGATGTGGGGCAATGGAAGGAAAATGGAACAGATGGCATATGGGGCTAGGAGGTATAAATGAGGAGAGAGGAATGGAACATAAGAATAGCCTTATTAGGTAAGACCAATGGTCCATCTTGCCCAGTATCCCATCTTCATGGTGACCAATCCAGGAGACAAGTACCTGGCCAGAACCCAAATAGTTGCAACATTCCATGCTACCAATCCAGGGCAATTAGTAGCTTCACCCATGTCTGTCTCAATAGCAGACTATGGACTTTTTCCTCCAGGAACAGAAGATGGATGGGGCTAGGGAGTAAGGGTGGGGGAAGGGGAACAGAGCAGAAACTGGATGGGACTAGGGGTGTGGAGAATTGAGCAGAAGTTGATAAAGGTTTGGAAAAGGGAAACAGATCAGAAGATGGATAGGGGTGGGAACAGAGCAAAGGAAGATTGGAATTTGGTGTTTGAATGAGAGAGTGTTGGAAAGCATAGCAGCAGATAATGGATAGGAGACATGGTGTGGGAATTTCAAGGGGATAGTGAATATTTGGCAATTTTTGGTACCTGGGTTGGGAGAATGTTTGAGGGTGTGAAATGAGGTATATGAGAAAAAGGGCAAGAAACAGGGATGACATATAGGAAAAGGTGGCCAGCTGGAGATGGTAACAGCATATGAAACTGGTAACAGCGTAGATTGCTTGCCTCTCAGGTAACTGCATGAAGAGAGAGAGAGATGCACATCAAGTATTTATCAAAGACATATTGCAACAAAGGCAACCTTTTACCTACATGACTGAACTACCAAGCTGATGCAATATGCATGAGATCTTGTAAAACCATCATGTTTCCAGCACTGTGGAAGAGGTGCTAAGTCATGGTCATGCCCATTGTCCTGCAAAGATGATCTCACTATTCTGGAGTTAAGGTCACAGACTTTCCTGAGCATTCTAGAACATTATATTGTAAAATAGTGTGAGGGACAAAGCCTTTCCCACACTATATAAGCAAGACTGTATATCAGGAATGCAGGAGGTGTGACATTAAACTTTGAAGCCGTTACCTACAGGTTCTTTTCCTGCCTTCCCTGCCTTGATCATCTGGACCATGGATTGCCTGCCTCCCACTGTTTGTTCATCTCTCTAGGAGACCTTGCGGCAAATGGTAAATCATCTCTGTTTTTACTAAGAGATAGTATCCACAGCCTATCTTTGGGCTTAGTGAGAGCTGGTGTACGTTTCCTCTAACTACTTCCTCTAACACACAGGTGTCAAAGTCGGTCCTCGAGGGCCGGAATCCAGTCGGGTTTTCAGGATTTCCCCAATGAATATGCATGAGATCTATGTGCATGCACTGCTTTCAATGCATATTTATTGGGGAAATCCTGAAAACCCGACTGGATTACGGCCCTCGAGGAGGGACTTTGACACCCCTGCTCTAACACATCTACAATAATACTCTAGCCATGCCAACTTCTAGGCGCTTTGGACTAGAAGTATACCACTGTATGCCTACAAAGTTGTGTGCCTAACTTTCAATTAAGTCCAATTAGCATAAATTACAAACTGTTACTCAGCACTACTAATTGGCAATTAAGCTTATTAATCATAAGAACATACAACATAAGAACATAAGAAGTGCCTCTGCTGGGTTAGACCAGAGGTCCATCGTGCCCAGCAGTCCACTTGCACGGCGGCCCAACAGATCCAGGACCTGTGTAGTAGTCCTCTATCTATACCCTTCTATCCCTTTTTCCTTCAGAAAATTGTTCAATCCCTTCTTGAACCCTAATATTGTACTCTGTCCTATCACGCCCTCTGGAAGTGCATTCCAGATGTCCACCACCCGTTGGGTGAAGAAAAATTTCCTAGCATTGGTTTTGAATTTGTCCCCTTTCAAATTTTCCGAATGCCCTCTTGTTCTTGTAGTTTTCGAAAGTTTGACGAATCTGTTCCTCTCCACTTTCTCTATGCCCTTCATGATCTTATAAGTCTCTATCATATCCCCTCTAAATCTCTGCTTCTCCAGGGAAAAGAGCCTCAATTTCTCCAATCGTTCAGCGTATGAAAGATTTTCCATACCTTTTATAAAACGTGTCGCTCTCTTCTGAACCCTCTCGAGTATTGCCATATCCTTCTTTAGGTACGGTGACCAATATTGGACGCAGTACTCCAGATGCGGGCGCACCATCACCTGATACAATGGCAGGATGACTTCTTTCATTCTGGTTGTAATACCCTTCTTGATTATACCTAGCATTCTATTCGCTTTCTTAGCGGCCGCTGCGCACTGTGCTGACGGCTTCATTGTCTTGTCCATTATTACCCCCATGTCTCTTTCTTGGGTACTCTCACTCAATGACAGCCCTCCCATCGTGTAGCTGTACCTTGGGTTTCTGTTTCCTACATGCAAGACTTTACATTTCTCTACATTAAAATTCATCTGCCATCTTGTCGCCCACTCCCCTAGTTTGTTCAGGTCCCTTTGTAAATCTTCGCAATCTTCTATAGTCCTAGCCCCATTAAATAGTTTGGTGTCGTCTGCAAATTTTATTACTTCTCACTTTGTCCCTGTTTCTAGATCATTTATAAATACATTTAATAGCAGCGGTCCGAGCACCAACCCCTGCGGAACACCACTCGTGATCCTCCTCCAGTCCGAGTAGTGGCCTTTCACTCCTACCCTCTGCTTCATTCTTGTAGTTTTTGAGAGTTTGAAGAATCTGTCCCTCTCCACTTTCTCTATGCCCTTCATGATCTTATAGTTCTCAATCATGTCCCCTCTAAGTCTTCTCTTCTCCAGGGAAAAGAGCCCCAGTTTTTCCAGTCTCTCAGTGTATGAAAGGTTTTCCATACCCTTTATCAAATGTGTCGCTCTCCTCTGAACCCTCTCGAGTATCGCCATATCCTTCTTAAGGTACGGCGACCAATATTGGACGCAGAACTCCAGATGCGGACACACCATCGCCCGATACAACGGTAGGATAACTTCTTTCATTCTGGTTGTAATACCCTTCTTGATTATACTTAGCATTTGCTCTCTTGGTGGCCGCTGCGCACTGTGCCGATGGTTTCATTGTCTTGTCCACTATCACCCCAAGTCCCTTTCTTTGGTACTGTCACTCAATAGTATCCCTCCCATCGTATAGCTGTACCTTGGGTTTTTGCTTCCTACATGCAAAACTTTACATTTCTCTACATTGAATTTCATCTGCCATCTCGTCGCCCACTCCCCTAGCTTGTTCAGGTCCCTTTGTAATTCTTTGCAATCCTCTTTAGTCCAAGCACCACTAAATAGTTTGGTGTCGTCTGCAAATTTTATTATTTCACAGTTCGTCCCTTTTCTATATCATTTATAAATTTATTGAATAGCAGCAGTCCGAGCACCACTCGTGACCCTCCTCCAATCCGAGTAGTGGCCCTTCACTCCTACCCTCTGCTTCCTACCCGCCAACCAATTTCTGATCCATCTGTGTACATCTCCTTCCACCCCATGGTTCTTCAGTTTCCGAAGTAGGCGTTCATGGGGTACCTTCTCAAAGGCTTTTTGTAAATCTAAATATACGAAGTCTATGGAGTCCCCTTTGTCCATCCGTTTGTTAATTCTTTCGAAGAAGTGCAGTAAGTTCGTTAGACACGATCTCCCCTTGCAGAAGCCATGTTGGCTTGTGATTAGAAGTTTATTTCTTTCAAAATGCTCATCGATGCTGCCTTTTATCAGCGCTGCGCCATTTTCCCCAGAACCGAGGTAAGCCTTACCGGTCTGTAGTTCCCCAGGTCACCTCTTGATCCCTTTTTAAAGATGGGCGTAACATTGGCTATCTTCCAATCCTCCAGGATCACTCCTGTTTTCAAGGATAGATTGCAAACTTGCTGTAGTAGTTCCGCTATTTCCTCCTTAAGTTCTTTCAGAACCATTGGGTGGATTCCATCTGGGCCCGGTGATTTGTCAGTTTTTAATTTTTCTAGCTGCCTGCGTATGTCTTCAAGGCTTATTTCAATGGATGTTTGTTTATCTGTTTGGTCTCCTTTGAAGATTTGCTCAGGTTCTGGTATGTTGGATGTTTCCTCTTTTATAAATAGACAAAAAGAACATGTTTAGTCTTTCCGCCACTTCTTTCTCCTCCTTCACCACTCCCTTCCTGTCTCCGTCATCCAGCGGTCCCACCTCCTCCCTAGCCAGCTGCTTCCCTTTAACATATTTGAAGAACGGTTTGAAATTTCATGCTTCCTTGGCTAGCCTTTCAATTAAGTTAGGTACCTACATTGTCTAGACATGCCAATGTAGGCATATAACTTTAAGATGAGTAAATATTTTTTCTGGTTTGTTCTAAATTTATTACTTATGAGCAGTTTCATTGCATGACCCCTTGTCCTTGTATTTTTGGAAAGCATAAACAAGTGATTCATGTCTGCCATGTCTACTCCACTCAGTAATTTATGGACTTCTATCATATCTCCTCTCAGCCATCTCTTATCCAAGCTGAAGAGCCTTAATCTCTTCAGTTTTTCTTCATATGAAAGTCATCCCATTCCATTTATCATTTTTCCTCCTCTGTACCTTTTGTAATTCTGCTATGAGGTTTTGAGATGTGGTGACCAAAATTGCACTGAGAAGAAACCCAAATGGGGCACAGGGGAAACCCCTACACAGAAACCAAAACAAAACAAAACAAAAAGTAGAGGTCTGACAAAATGTTTTCCAACCAATAGAAAAGATTTATTAAATCAAAATGTATTAACTCTTTGACTCAACATGGTGCCATGTGTCAACAAAAACCCTGTCTCAGGAGTCAAAATGTCATACAATCTGGCAATTCAGATCTGCTTAAACCAAAATTTTTGATAAAACTCCAACAAAGAAAAGCAGCTTATCAACTTCTCAAAGTTATATCACAAATGTCTGCCCAAAGACACATGACTCAGATTTAGATGCCATATCGAAAATGCCCCTCACTATCAACTGACTCACTTTTATCCACATTTATTCACCCCATCAAAGAAATGTAGCAGGTTAGTGAGACAAGATTTCCCTTTAACATTTTCTCCTTAATCCAAGCCTATGTATTCTATATATTGAGTAATTTTATTCTTTAATATAGTCTTTACCATTTTGCCTGGCACCAACCACTGGTCTATAATTTCACATATCACCTCGTGAACCCTTTTTAAAAATTGTTATTATATTTGCCACCCTCCAATCTTCTGGTATCATGCTTGATTTTAAAGATAAATTACATATTGCTAACAGGTGCTCTGCAAATTCATTTTTTAAAATCAGTACTCTTGGATGTATACCAAGAGCTAAAGTTCTTTGAAAGGTAGTCATTGACCAACTAACTGAATTTTTGCACACTAATCCTTGACTCTTTTCAGTTTCCACTCTTAGCATGACATTGAGATTCTTCTTCTATCATTTTTGGACTTTATCACAATTAAATACTGTACCTTGAGTTGGAAACTTTGAATAATGGACATGCATTTGCTGCTACATTAAAATATAGCATAGTTATCTCCCCCACCTATTCCTCAATGAAGACCAAATCAAATAATTAATTTGATATCTCCACTATGGGTTTGTCTTCCCCGAAAGCTCCTTTTTACCCTTCGGTCATATAGCAGTCCAACTGATTCTTTTATTGGCTTCCTTGCTTCAAATATATCTAAAATAACCTTTTGATTGTGCGTTTTTGCCTTCAACATAATCTTCATTTCATAGTCTCCGTTTGCCTTCCTTATCAGTGCTTTGCATTTGACTTGCCATTCCTTATGTTGTTTCCTATTGTCTCCAGTCAGATCCTTATACTGATTTCTGAAGGATGTTCTTTTAACTCTAATAGTTTCCTTCAACTCACTTTTTAATCATGCCGGCTGATATTTGGCCTTTCTTCTGCCTTTTTTAATAGATAGAATATATCTGCTTTGAGCTTCGAAGGTTCTTGGGCCTGTTCTTTTTAATATTTTTATAAGCGATATTGCTAAAGGGCTGTCAGGTAAGATTTACCTCTTTGCAGATGATACCAAAATCTGCAATAGAGTAGATACCCAGGATGGTATGAATAACATGAAGCTTGAAGAATGGTCTGAAATTTGGAAGCTAAAACTTAATGCTAAGAAATGCAAGGCCATACATTTGGGCTGCAAAAACCCAAGGGAATGGTACAGTTTAGGGGGTGAAGAACTTATGTGCATGACAGAAGAGCGGGACTTGGGTGTGATTGTATGTGATGATCTTAAGATGACCAAACAGGTTGAAAAGGTGACGGCGAAAGCGAGAAGGATGCTAGGGTGCATAGGGAGAGGTATGGCCAGTAGGAAAAAGGAGGTACTGATGCCCCATGTACGAGACTTTGGTTAGACCTGATTTACATACTCCTTATGACAAAGACCATGTGCCATTTTAGTAGCCTTCCTCTGGACCGACTGCAACCTTTTTTTTAAAAATTGAAATATTTCATAATGTTACATTCACATAATTAAGATATGGATCCAAAAGTAAATAATATATAATCAAATTGAATAAACCAATTAAGGTAGATATCCATCTAGCCCACAATGTTTGGAAGAAGACAACTCAATAGTTTAAACAACAGTCAAGAAATCAAAAAATAGGAAGGAAGGGGGGGTTCTTTCCTCCCTTCACAACCCATTTAAATACAAATAGTGCTACTTAAGTATTAATCCCCATTGAAAATAGAAAATAAAACAGGTCAGGTTACTTTCCCTTTAAGAAATAATTCTAGTTGAAGTGAATCCCAAAAAACATAATCTTTATCTTGGATATGTAATAGGCATTTGCAGGGGAATTTTAGAAAAGAAGTAGCACCAATTTCGAGGACCTTAGGATGTAAAGCCAAAGAGGCCATCCTCCTAAGCTGTGTGGATTTCGCCACATCGGGAAACATCAAAACTTTATCTCCACAGAATTTCGCCTCTCTATTTTGAAAGTAAAGTTTCAAAATAAGAGCTTTATCTGATTTATTTACACAGGTAATTAATAAAGTAGCCCGGGTTTGGATCAATTCCTGAGAATCTTCTAAGAATTTAATCCAGGTCTATTACACTCAATTGATCCATTCCTCCTTCTACTGGAAATTTATTCTTTTGGGGTATGTAGAAAAAATTAGAAAACATCATAGAATCTGAATTAATTGCCTCAATTATCTCCTTAAGATACTTTCTCAAAAGTATCTCAGGAGATAACAAATGGGTCAGTGGAAAATTTACCAATCTTATATTCTTTGTTCTTGCTTGATTTTCATTCATCTCTAACTTATAGTGAATATTCAAAGAGTCTTTAGTAGATGCCAGCATAGAGGTCTGCAAATTCTTTATCTGTTTTTCCATAAGAATTGTACATTTGTCTAGATTCCGAATGTTGACATCTACATTCCCCAATTTGTCTACTACTTCCTTGGAAAAAACCTGTACCTGATTAGTGACTTTTTTCAACATTGCCTCTATCCTCATATTTAGAGTCCACAAGTCTTTTAAAGTAACTTCCTCTGAGTTTTCTTCCAACCCCTCAGCCTGGCTATTGGTATCAAGAAAAACTTGAGGCATCTGAGTAAACACAATCTCCAAAGCTGGCTGGGGGTTGGATGCTTCAAAAAAAGCTGCTTGTGAGCCATTTGGCTCTAAGCCCCTAGGAAGATCAGGAGGGAGGGGAGGGGTACGTTCTAGGAAGCTTAAGGAAGCTCCTGAAATTGAATATAATTTATCAGTGGGTTTTAAAATTTATCTTTACCCATTACATAATCCAATAAAGTCCACAAGAAATAAAGTTAAATTTATCTCTATTGCTGCTCCAACAGCTCCAGTGGCTCCCAAGGGGCTCATAAGGGGCATGACCTGCCTCTCAGTGCATGCCCCTGCGGCCGCACCACATGAGGAAGCATGTTCTTATCTCCTGGGCCAGGACCCGATGGTAATTGGTGTCCTTCTCCAGTGCCTGTTGGCAATAGGCACTTTGAATATCCGGGATGCGCTCCGAAGAAGAAACAGCAGGTAATATCAAAATTTCAAAGTCTCCGCTCCCTAGTTTGCTCTGCACCCTCGAGGAGATGCTTCCTCCAACTCCAACCTTTTTAAATCTTTTTGAAGGTTTGGCCTCCAGAATTGTACATAATGTTCTAATTCTGGAGGCCGCACCTTCAAAAAGTTTTAAAAAGGATGGAGTCAGTCCAGAGGAAGGCTACTAAAATGTTGCGTGGTCTTTGTCATAAGGAATATGGGGACAGCCTTAAAGATCTCAATCTGTATACTTTGGAGGAAACGTGGGAGAGGGGAGATATGATAGAGATGTTTAAATACCTACATGATGTAAATGCATAGTTGAGTCTCTTTCATTTGAAAGGAAGCTCTGGAATGAGAGGGCATAGGATGAAGTTAGGTGATAGGCTCAGGAGTAATCTAAGGAAATACTATTTTACAGAAAGGGTGGTAGATGCATGGAACAATCTCCCGGAAGAGGTGGTGGAGACAGAGACTGTGTCGGAATTCAAAAAAGCCTGGAATAGGCACATGGGATCTCTTAGCAAGAGGAAGAGATAATGATTACTGTGGATAGGCAGTGTTTATGGGCCATTTGGCCTTTATCTGCCATCATGTTTCTATGTGTCTCACTCTCATGCTGTTAGTCAGCTCACACAAAGTTTGAAAGCCTTTTTTAAATCTAAAATTTCTTTTACCTCAGCTTGTTGCATAAGGTAACAGTAATATAAATTATTACCTAGATTAACTGTTAATTCTGGCTTTATATTGCTAAGTTTCATTACATTTTTACAATGCTTAAAATGATTTTAAAACCCTGACTTCCATGACTAATTACTTCAACACAGTAAATGACCATCCATACTGTAAATCTCTACGATATTTTCATCTCACAGAAATGTATATAAAAAATCTCTCTTCACAGAGATCCAATTAAACTGTCATCCAATTATTTTACAGAATATTTTTTAATGTAGTTCTCGTAACATACTTCATCTAACATCTTTTTCAAATGTCTATTCTTTATAGTCGCCCTCAGAGCTAATAATATACTTTACTCACAGAAGCTCTTCACAGTCTTTCTTCAACATATGAATGATCCCAAAATACACACACACATACATGCAAAACAAGATTTTCTATCTTATCAAAATTTCTTTAAACCGTTAATTCTAAAATTTAACTCTTGTCCTCTTACAGACAACTAAATATACTCTAATTATTCTTTGAAGTGTTTCCCCCCAATTTGACAGTCTCCATCCATTTAGAATCTTAAGACCCGGAGCTGCTGTGGGCTCTAGAGCCCTGAAAACTGCAAACACAAAGTCAGTTGTACTCTCACTACTTCAGTACAAATACATACTTTTTTTCATTAAATGAACAGTGTTAAAATAAACATTTTCCCAGTGATTTCCATATCTCCCTCAATTTACTTTTTTATAGTCAATATGTTCTCCACCCTCCACTTCACCTCCTCGAGGATTAACAACACCTTACAACTGATTGTCCCCTCATCTAAGGGAGTGAAATACAAACAAATATTCAACACTCTCTTCACGTTTGCAGCTACTAGAATCTGGAATGACCATCCAGCAACCTTAAGAACAGAACTTAGGCTTAGATTCACTAAACTCCCATTACCTTTCCGATCCGTGTCCAATCTGATCCAATCCATGGCTGGGTGACCGATTCACGATGAGTCTTCATGGAAATGGACGTGATTGGAGGCATGCCCCACACCGACCCCAAAGCAATCCTGGATAGCGATCCTGATGCATGCACAGACTATCTTCTTTGCCTGTAGATGGTCTGCGCATGCTCTCCGTGCAAGGAACAGATGGAAACTTTTTACTACTTATCAGACCTCAGGTACCTGAGCCAATCAGAACCTTAGGCCCCTTCCAATGCATCACCAGGATAGGAAATGGGCACCATTATGAAGAGGTAGCACTTCAAGGCAGGAGGGATGGGCATCCTTCCTGCCTGATTTTTGACAAAAGTACAGGGGGCGCTGTCAGGGGTGGAGAGTTCTCAAACTGGGGGGTCTGATATGAACCTCACAGCCCACTAGACCTCCAGGATTTTGTGGGAGGAGAGGGCTGATTGGAAGGCGGGGGGTGCTTGGTGTTGGGGAGGATGTTATGGGGTTCCAGTGTGCCTCTGCCCTGGGTGCCCCATACCCTTGCTACGCCACTGAGCCTTTGAATGCTTCCACTGCATGGCTCTGCTGAAAAGCCTGAACTCACATCTGTGAGCATTCTTGGAACCCATCTTGTACTAACCTTGGACATGCCAAATTTTTCATGAATTATTTTCCAAACTGTACTTGCTGAGATGCCAATTTCTTCATCTATTCAGGAAGCCTTAATTCATTTGTCTGCCAAAATTAAATTCTCAACTTTTTATTGCACATTTCTGTGGAAGTTGTTTCCACATGCTGTCCAGTGTGAGGGTCATCTTCAATGGACTCTCTACCTCATTTAAACTTCTTGCTCCAAAATTTTACTTTGTAGGATGTGGAGCAGACGCACCATAAACTGCAGTCATGTGTTCATTGATCTCCTTTGGCTTTCAACCTTCTTTTGTGAGAAAGTTTATCACTGAACAGTGCTCCAAATCTAGCAGTTTCCTACTTGATTCGCACAATGACTCTCCTGACATCCTGTCTTTTTGAATATCAGACTCGAACTGAGCCGTTACTGTGCAGTTGAGACATGTCACAACATGGCTCAGTGGTAGACTTCAGAGGGTGGTGGTGAACGGTACTCTCTCCGAAACGACGGAAGTGATCAGTGGAGTGTCAAAGGGCTCGGTCTTGGGTCCGATCCTATTTAATATCTTCGTAACGGACTTGGCTCAGGGGCTTCGAGGGAAAATTATATTATTCACCGATGACGCCAAACTATGCAACATAGTAGGCAAAAGCACAGTGCCCGACTGTATGACGCAGGACCTACTCTTACTGGAACATTGGTCCTCAACTTGGCAACTAAGTTTTAATGCCAAAAAGAGTAAGGTCATGCACCTTGGCAGCAGAAATCCATGCAGAACTTACACCCTAAATAGTGAGACCTTAGCAAGAACTGCAGCAGAACAGGACTTGGGAGTGATCATTATTGAAGACATGAAGACTGCCAATCAAGTGGAGAAAGCTTCATCCAAGGCAAGACAAATGATGGGTTGTATCCAAAGAAGTTTCGTCATCCGGAAGCCCAAAGTTATAATGCTGTTGTATAGATCCATGGTGAGACCTCATCTAGAATATTGTGTACAATTCTGGAGACCACATTATCAAAAAGATGTGCAGAGAATTGAGTCAGTTCAGCGAATGGCCACCAGGATGGTCTCAGGACTCAAGGATCTCCCAGATGAGGAACGACTGGATAAGTTGCAGCTATACTCACTCGAGGAACATATAAAGAGGGAAGACATGATTGAGACGTTCAAATATGTCACGGGTCGTATTGAGGTAGAAGAGGATATCTTCTTTCTTAAAGGACCTACGGCGACAAGAGGACATCTGTTGAAGCTCAGGGGTGGGAGATTTCACGGTGACACCAGGAAGTATTTCTTCACCGAAAGGGTGGTTGATCATTGGAATAGTCTTCCACTGCAGGTAATTGAGGCCAGCAGCATGCTGGATTTTAAGAGAAAATGGGATAAGCATGTGGGATCACTTCAAGGAAGAAATTAGGGGGTGGGTCATTAGAGTGGGCAGACTTGTTGGGCCGTGGCCCTTTTCTGCCGTCATCTTCTATGTTTCTATGTAACATACAGAGACTTGTTTCAACATACTTGCTACTTTCTTTCATACTCAGGTAGATAGATTATTGAACGTCCCTCATGCAATTGGTACCAAGGGTTTCTGTGTGTATACAGGCTGTCATTCTTGCGACATGGCCATAGGTGTGTACAGAATAAAATAGGAAGAAGAAGTCATGCATAGAAATGTAGAGATGAACAATAGAATAGGGATGTCATAAGACAAAAAAGAATAAAAAAAAACAGTTCTCAGCAAAACATCTTTATTCTATATTCAACAGAATAGTTAAAGGACCTAAGATAGACTGTTTCGATGATAATGCCTCTACCAAGAGTGCATAAATCTGATGGAATGCATCAAATTTATATGCAAGACAATACATTGGTCTAGTCAATGTCATATCCAATGAGTTTGAAGAATCTGTAATACTAAACACTACTCAGTGAAGAAATGTGTAACAGGTTTCTAAGGGGGGTGTGGGGGGAACCCCCACTATAATTAGAAGTCCTCACAATCCCATTGGGGGGTATGGGGGGACACCCCCACTATACTGAAAACTCCCGAACAGTGAAAAGAATGGGAGTTTTCAGTGTACTGGGGAAGTTCCTCCCCCTAAACCTCCCCAAATAGGAACACGAGCAGTTCTAAGTGTAGTCGTGGATTCTCCCCCCACGCCCCCATCAGAGCGTAAAACAAAAGGCCTCAAAGCGGCGTAAGTGGCAGCGTGCAATTGGCCTGCACTCAAATTTCAGCGTGGGATTGTCGGCGAGCCGTTGTCCTCCATGCTTTTGACAGTGTACCGGGTTTTCTTGGCCTAAATGCATGCTCCTAAGTATTGTGCACAATGACGCCCAAGTCTAAAACAAGCGCATAATCTGAAAACACACCCATGATCTACCTCTAACTATCCCGACTTTTAGGTAGGTGCTTTGGATTAGGCACATATCACTTTGTACTATATGCCTATCAAGTTGTACACGTAACTTTCAACTAAGTCCCATTAATGCCAATTATGAGTTGTTAATTGTCAATTATCAATGCTGATTAAGCCTATTAAGTTAGGCACCTATATCAGCTAGGCACGCCAATGTAGGTGCCTAACGTTTTAAAAAGACTTTATATATAGGTGAAGAGTGGTCTAGTAGTAGAGCTGCTGCCTCAACACCCTGCAATTGTGGAAACAATCCCAGCGTTGCTCCTTGTGACCCTGGGTAACTCACTTAATTGCCCCAGGTACAAAATAAGTACGTGTACTGTATATATGTAACCACAAAATGGCAGTATACAAGTCCCGTCTCCTTTTATAGAATTTGGGGATAAGTTTACAGAACAGTCTCAGTGCAGTTACATGTATAATGACAAATTAGCACCAATTAATGGCACACAAGGGCTATTATTGATATTTTAGGCCAACTGGCACCTAATTAAGTCAGGCATACAACTGGCATTCTATAAATTGCACACAAGTCAGAAATTTGAGCGTACAACTTTAAAGAATGAGAGATTTGATGTCCATCAAATTAAAAGTTGAAAGGAGCAGATTACACATGCAGATGCAGTAAAATATTTATTCAGTACTGAACATCTAACACAGAATAATGCCCAACAAGGGCCATATGGATTTCTTGTGTGTATGTGATTATAAATGTGACATGTTTTGATTGATTTTGTTTTATGTATTATTAGTTACTAGTCTTTAAGCCCGTTACATTAACGGGTGCTAGAATAGATGTGTTTATCTGTCTTTCTCTCTCTCTCCTTGGCCGCTGTCTGTCTTTCTTTCTTTCTGTCTCTCTTTCTCTTTGGCTGCTTTCTGTCTGTCTGTCTTTCTTTCTGTCTCTCTCTTTCTCTCTCTCCTTGGCTGCTTTCTGTCTGTTTGTCTTTCTTTCTGTTTCTCTCTCTCTCTTTGGCTGCTTTCTATCTGTCTGTTTTTCTTACTGTCTCTCTCTCTCCATGGCCTCTGTCTGTTTGACTTTTTTTCTTTGTCTCTCTTTGGCCATTGTCTGTCTGTCTGTCTGTCACTCTGGCCCCCTGTCTGTTTGTCATTCTTTCTGTCTGTGTGTCTCCCTGGCCCCTTGTCTGTCTGTTTTTCTTTCTGTCTGTCTCTCTCCCTGGCCTCCTGTCTGCCTAACTCTCTCTGTTGCGCCATGCCTGCCTGTCTCTCCATTGCCCCCTTATGTCTCCCCCCCGAGCAAACCAAGATTGCTGCCTGCCCCCCAGCACACCCCTCCCCCCCAAAGCAGCCCCCTTTCCCTCTCCCCCTCCACTTCCCTATGCACCCGCACCCTATCCGCTTTATCCAGGCTGAAGGACACCCTCCTGTTGTTGCTCTTTTTGCCACTCAAACTGCCGTACGCGCCGCACAATGCACGCGAAGCATATCGAACAGGGCCACGGAGTTACACATCACAAAGGCAGGGATCACGGTGTTGTAAGTGTGCATGTACACTTAGGGTTTTATTATAGAGGATTTTATGTACATGGTCTTATGAGTCATTATTATTTTAACTACAGTTGCCCCTGAGGAAGCCCTTTGCTTGGGCAAAACGTGGTCCACGTTAGGCAATGTTCTGTGTGAGATCTTCAGTACTGAATAAATATTTTGCTGCATCTGCATGTATGATCTGCTTCTTTCAACTCCCTCTGTGTTGTCTTCAGACCACTGACACCTCTACTGTACTCCATCCAATTACAAGTCCATGTATGTATTACCTGAATGACCACTCACAAGTTTTCCCCTAAAGGTTAAAAAGATGACAGGGAAAGCTAAAAGGATGCTAGGGAGCATAAGGAGAGGTATGGCCAGTAGGAAAAAGGAGGTATTGATGCCTCTGTATAAGACTCTGGTGAGACCTCATTTAGAATATTGTGTACAGTTCTGGAAACCCCACCTTCAAAAAGAATAAAAAGGATGTAATCAATACATAGGAAGACTACTAAAATGGTGCGTGGTCATCGTCATAAGATATATGGGGACAGACTTAAATATTTCAATATGTTTGCTTTGGAGAAAATGCGGGAGAGGGGAGATATGATAGACATTTACCGTATTTTCACGCATATAACACGCGCGTTATGATTTTACAAACCGCGCATAACCATGCATGTTATATGCGTGAGCGCGTTATACAATTTTTTTCTGTCTTGCTGGCGCCCTCCTCCATCTTCCTGCAGCATTCGCTGAAAGCCGCAGCAGCGGCTTCCATGCGCCTCCTGCGACTGGGAAGCGTTCCCACTGACGTTGTGATATCAGAGGAACACTTCTGGGTCAGCCGCAAGAGGCACATAGGATCCGCTGCCCGCGGCTTTCAGCGAACGATGCAGGAAGATGGAGGAGGGCGCCAGCAAGACAGAAAACACCGCATCACAAAAGAATAGGCATTTCAAAAGAAAACCTGGGAAACAAAATTACTTCATTGGTAATTTCCCTGCTGGCGGCATTTGCTGATAGTTAAAATAGCTCAGCTAATATTTCTTGTGAAGTCATTTTGCATACGAAGCAACAGTGAGATAAATAGGACTTAAACGCTGGCATGGATTATGAATGTTCAATGAGGAGCATGAGCGGAATACGCATGGCGCGCTATACCAAAATTTTCTTACATAAATTCCTTGTTCCCGCGCGCTATACCCATGTGCGCGTTGTACACGTGTGAGCGTTTTATGCGTGAAAATATGGTAAATACTTATGTAGCGTAAATGCACATGAGTCAAGTTTCTTTCATTTGAAAGGAAGCTCTGGAATAAAAGGGCATAGGATGAAATTAAGAGGTGATAGGCTCAGAAGTAATCTAAGGAAATACTTTTTTACAGAAAGGGTGGTAGATGCGTGGAATAGTCTCCCGGAAGAGGTGTTGGAGACAGAGACTGTGTCTGAATTCAAGAAGGCATGGAATAGGCATGTGGGATCTCTTAGAGCAGGGCTGCCCAATTCCGGTCCTCGAGATCTACTGGCAGGCCAGGTTTTCAGGATATCCACTATGAACATGTATGAGAGAGATTTGCATACCAAGAAGGCAGTGCAGACAAATCTCTCTCATGCATATTCATTGTGGATATCCTGAAAACCTGGCCTGAAGTAGATCTAGAGGACCGGAATTGGGCAGCTCTGTCTTAGAGAGAGGAAGAGATAATGGTTACTGCGGATGGGCAGACAAGCTCTTAGTTAACTGGTTGGATCATTTAAAGGTTATTTCCTTTATAATAGGTTTAGTTGTGCACCTGCTGAAATAGCATATTTGCAAATCACATGATTGTTGTAAGTAACTATGAGAAAAAGCATTAAATGAAAGGTAGTATTATGTCCTATTTTTCTAAAAGATTTAGGGAAATTATTTGACAATGAATATACTTAAAATAGTAAGAGCACTTTGAAGGCTAAGGGAAACAGTGGCAGATGGGAAGTAGAAATGTGTTTTAAGGGTTATCTATCAGCAAAGATCATTGTGAAACAATTGAAAGCAGGAAAAGAGAAAGGGCTTTTTGTTGGGTTGTAAATATAGGCAAATTATTACCTATTCAAGCAAAAATCTAGTTTGGAATCTAATTAGCATTCTTATGGAAGCTTTTATGTTTTATATTCATTGTTATAAAGATATGATTTATTTTTCAGCATATTATGAAAAGTCAGAGTAAATTCATAAAAAAATAACCAATATAGAAAGAAATAACTATTATGTACTTCAGTTGAAATATGATTTGCAATTTATGCATATTTTCTCCATACATTTTCATGAAAAGTGGCATCTATTAATGAAACACAATTTTCAGGCAATTTTTCTCTAATTTCCTGGACTTTTCTTACAGAAATGAGATACATATTTCACAGTTATTCCTTCAAGGTACCTATGCAAGAAGCCACTGCTATAAAACTTGGAATAGTTAAATCAAACACTTCACATATGAAACTACATGTTTACCATCTTATGGGGTTATAAACTAAGCTGTGTTAGGTGCTTAGCCTGGCTATTAATGAGTGCTGACAACAATTTACCATATTGCTTATTAGCGGGCACTAATTGTTAAGAACATAAGAATTGTCATACTGGGACAGACCGAAGGTCCATTAAGCCCAATATCCTGTTTTCAACAGTAGCCAACCCAGATCACAGGTACCTGGCAAGATCCCAAGGAGTAAATTAGATTCTATGCTTCTTATCCTTGGAATATGCAGTATTAAACACATGGATGGTAATTATGTAACAGGAGGCCTGATATTCAAAGTGATTTAAGTGGGCAGGGGCCTTTCCTGCCCGCTTAAATTGTTTTCCACTAAGTATGGATATACAGCAGCATTTAGTTGGAAAGTGTTACCGAACATCCCCCTGACTGTCCAACCAAAACGTGGCCAGGTCAGGGGCAGTGCTGGGGGTGGAACTTGGCAGAAGCTCATGTTATGCAGTATTAAGTCCTGGCACCCACATAGATAAGCAGCCTAATTTAAGATAGCTCAAAAGATGTCCTAAATTAGACTGTGATGCTATGCAGATAGCACTGAATATCAGGCATAACATTTTATAAAAAAAATAAGATCCCCTGAGCCCTCTTCCAGCCCCTGACATTGCCCCATTCCTCCCTCCCAATCCCTCCAGCTCATGACAATAAGAAGCCCCCCTGAAACACACTCTTTCTGGCTATTCAGGTAGGCCTGGGCCTAGGTCTGGTTGTCCAGCGATGGTTGTTGGGGGAAGGACCACTGCCCCCTTGCTCCTGCTCTTTGTGGCAATGTTGCAGCAACTCACAGTACTACATGAAGTACCACAAACTGCTACAAGAGTTCACAGCAACTATTTTAGAAAGGTGCTACAATGGGGCAGGAGAAATTGGGGCTATGCTCCTGCCCCAAGTAACCACTGCTGGTCTCCTAGGGATACAGATAGATCTGTATAAGCTTTGGAACCCTGACCGCCCACATTTAGCTCCCAATATTCAGTGCTGGTACTCAGACATGGCCCAATACTGAATACAGAGGGACTAATTTAGCTGATGAAAGTCTGTACTTAAAAAAATGCTGACCATTATCGACTAAATATGGGGGGAGAATGCCTATATAAATAGGGCAGGAAGGTACCTATTTTTAAGCTATTTTATTAAAATAAATTGGTGCTTCTGCATTTCTGACTAGCATTTATTCTACAGAAATAGCTCCTAGATTATGGGCACTGGCATTTATGCCTCCTCATGAGCAGGTCTAAATGTTAGCAGGTAAATAAGTTATGATTCTACTTATGTGTTGCCCAATATCTTTCTCTGAGCATGGCTTCTCTTCTAGTATGCAGTGGCTTGCACTGCACATACTTTTAAGTATGACTTAATTTTATAAAGTGGAGAGGAGGGAGTTATCAAGGTGCAATAAAAGACTGGATTTTACTGCATCTTGATTTATCATGTAAGTCAGAACTCTATAGTACTCGTTGACTCCTATGTAAAATAAATATTTCTCATGAGCCACCTCATAAACAGTGTTATTCTATCATCCCAGGAACTATGGGTCATCAAGATGTGACCTGATGTTCCTATGCTGCATCTTACAGAGACCGGCAACATTTTAATAAAGCTGGTACCAGAATATTCCCCAACATGAAGGGCCCTCCAAGTATTGAACATTCCTCCTCACCTGAAAGTTTTTCCTTAGCAGAAGACCATCCCTTTTTCCTCCTACCTCCCGAAGGCCCACCTGGTCCTACCTTTGAAAATTCCTGTTCCCTAAAAGTAGAACCATTAGGGGATTGTGTTTCCATATAAGGGCTTCCTGATTCTTATATGAAAACATGACCATTAGCAGTAATACAATGAGAATATCACTAGGGATTGCCAGCACCATTTTGAACCCAGCACCAGTCAAAGAAGGAATGATAGAGGATTGCTTTAACCTGGCTCAGTTGGGACCAGGGAATTTTAGAAGTAAGCCTAAGAGGACCTTTCAGAGGGTAGGATGGGGTAGGCTTGGTGGTGTTCAAGACTTGGGGAAGTCTTCCTGTGGTAAAGGAGAATCTTCCAGGTAGGGCATTCAAAAATTGAGGTACCATTCAGGTTAGAAACAGAGAAACATATTGGCAGTTAAAGGCCAAATAGCCCCTCCAGTCTGCCCATCCGCAGCATCCACTATCTCCTTTTCCTAAGAGATCCCATATGCCTGACCCACACATTCTTGAATTTCGACACACACATTCTTGAATGTCGCCACCATTTCTACCAGTAGACTATTCCATGCATCTGCCACTCTTTCTGTAAAAAAAAAAAAAAAGTATTTCCTTAGATTACTCCTGAGCATATCAACTCTTAATTTCATCCAATGTCCTCTCACTCTGAAGTTTCCTTTCAATTGAAAGAAAGAGACACATCTCATGTGTATTACCACATAGGTAAGTAAATATCTCTATTATATATCCCCTCTCCTGCCTTTTCTCCAAAGTATACATATTGAGATCTTTAAGTTTATTTCCTTATACCATATGGTGTAGACCAACTACTATTTTAGAAGCTTTCCTCTGGACTGACTTCATCCTATGTATACAATATTCTCCCTACGTATCCAAACATCCTAGTTTTCACCATCTCCTTTTCAACTTGTTTGGCCACTAAATTCAAGGAGAAGTAACCCATTTTATACTGTCCATCAATTATTAAGAAGGGTGATCAGTCAGTGACAATATTTTTTTGAAGGGAGAGACACCTTAAAATCATCACATACTATCACACCTAAATCCCGTTCCTCTTTAGTACACAAAAGTTCTTTCTCCCAGACTGTACTGTTCCATCAGGTTTTTGCAGCCTAAATGCATGGCCTTGCATTTATTAATATTAAATCTTGGCTACCAAATTTCAGACCATTCCTCAAGCATTACTAAGTTCTTCCTCATGTTATCCACACCATCTGGAGCGTCTGCTCTTTTGAAGATTTGGTATCATCTGCAAAGAGGCAAATCTGTTAAAAAGAACTGAACCTTGAGGCATACCACTGGTAACATTCCTTTCCTTGTGGATGAGCTTCTGGTTGGGAAGACTTGATTTGGAGGGGTGGCTACAGAAGGCGATTTATGGTCTGGGACTCCTTTTTTTATATTGTCAGCCTCTTTATTTGGCACGGTGGCATTGAGACATGGCTTGGTGACCCTGTGCTCCCAGGAAAATGCAATAACACTGCTTGGGAGGTGGCTCAAAAGCAGCTTTATTTATTTTACAAAGGAGTCAGCAACCTGTTGTACTGAGATACCACAGGTTCATGATTCCCATAGTAAATCAAGGTGTGGTAAAAACTACTTTTTAGTGCACCTTGATAACCCAACAGGTTACTTCAGTCCAAGTGTCATGCTACTGTATACAAGCACCTGTAATTAAAATGCATGCCATAAGAATAAAAAAACTATAAGTCCCAGCATAATATAAGGTGCTACCTGTTGGCCAATCTGGAGTCAGATGGCAACCCTATCCACATTGAGTTATACCCACAATCAGCCCATTTTGGGGCTCATTTTCAAAAGAAAACCTCGACATCCCTTAATATTCAACACTGGTGGAATATGGTTTTGCAGCATCATAAATTTGAATTGACAATATCCAAACAAAAGGGTCACTTTAGATCTGTCTCTAGCTGTTGGTCCCCATTATTTACTTATTTGCAATTAAGCAACAATGATAATCTCCCAAGTTAATTTATATTTTTATTTCTATCTAATGTCCTGTTTACTATGGCGTCTTGATACTTCATCAATATTAAGCTATGCCTCTGTATGCTTACTGTGCTTACTTTTCTGTTTTCCTGTTTGATTTTTGAAAAATTTCAATAAACTTTCATGGAAAAAAAAAAAAAAAACATCCAAAAAGTGGCATAAAGGGCAGATGGATGTTTTTCTTGCCAAACTTCCAATTCACTATTTTTGTAGTGAATTGGAATTCACTACAAAATTCACTATTGGAATTGTATTCACCCATTTTGTAGATGGATTTCTATGCTATTCCTCTGTTATGCAACTAAATCCCAAAGGGGCATGTAGGAAGTGTGATTTGGGCAAAACTGGGGCAGGCTTAAGATCTGGACATTTTTCTGCAATATTTTAGTAAACATCCAGGGCAAAATTTGGACACTTGGAACTAGATTTGTTTTAACAATGACCAAATGACCACTGAAGTGATGAAGGCATTACCTCCCCACACACTTCCCCTCACCCTCCACCCCCAAAGATATGAATGAAAAAGTATATACTTGCCTGTATGATAGCTTCAAATGGTATGGCCAGTTATAATAGAGCAGCAAGCAGGTTACTGGAGTAGCCTAGTTGGCGGTTTAGTCAACCAAAGAGATGGGGACTCAGACTCATATCCCACTCTAACTAATGGTGAACTATATGATCCTTCCAAAACCCACTAAACATTCAAAACTAAATATGAATTCGCCACACTAACATATGATCCACATAAGGCAAATTAGTGAAGATGTCTATCATTAAATGAAGGAAAGTGTCTCAGAACACCACAAAAATGGGATCAGATAGGCTTTCACCCCTAATTTCAGTGGTAATGGTTATCTTTCATTGACCAAACCTTCATTTTCCTAACTACTCTTATGTAGCTTCTTAATTTATTTTCAAGCTTTTCAAAATCAGGAGCCAAGACAACAAAGAGGAGGAGATAGGATTAAGAGACTCAAACAACGTGAGATGCGTTGGATCTACAAATTAAAAACTTTGCAACCTTTTGGTTTAAATACCACTACAGACTGGGCAGTATTTGTTTAATGTACTCTTGTTAATTGATTATAATTCAGAACGTGTATGAGCACATTTTAAACCAATCAGGAGAATTTACATCAGTAATAGCTAGTGCGCATGCGCTGGTGTTTTTTGTATTTTAAATGCTATTTTGATTAGAGCATTTCACACTTGAATATTAAGAGTCCATATGTTGACAAGCGAGTACATTCATGGAGTACAACTAAAAAATGTATGATGTTTGTGTCCTGAACTGCTTTTATTGATTTATTTATCTATGGAAACCTGACAATAAAAAACCCTGAGGAAGCCGCGATCCGCGGTGAAATGGGACCCGTCGGTCATTGTTACAATGCAGTTTGGGCCACCACAAGTTATCAAACAAATGGCGAGATAGGTATCATTATGCTTATAAAATCAGTAGTTTGATTACAGCACTATGCCTAAGAAAATTTCAGAACATGACTGTGGCACTCTCTGACACCTAATAAGTGTTGGTTTTCTGACATAAAATAGATGTTGGTTCTAAACGAAACAGAAGGAAAAGAAAGAAAAAAAAGTATTATAAAGTTTAATATTTAAAAAAGTAGTTTGATTTTGAAAAGCTTGAAAATAAATAAGATAAATTAAATAAATTAAGAAGCTACATAAGAGTATTTAGTAAAATGAAGGTTTGGTCAATGAAAGATAACCATCACCACTGAAATTAGGGGTGAAAGCCTATATGATCCCCTTTTTGTGGCCTTCCAAAACCACCCAAATCCCAATGAACCTACATATAGGTGATACCTGCAGGAATAACGACTATTGGTGTGATGTACAGATGGGTTGAGTAGGTTTTGGTGGGCTCCCCATACACTATAAGAGGGTTATAGAGAAATGTGTACTTGGGCCTTTTTATGTAAAGCTCAATGCAGTGATCCCTAAGGTGTCCCACTGCTCTACTGGGATGCCTATGTGGTCAGTTTACTAAAACTGTTGGCTCCTCCTACATCTCAATAGCTTGTGTGCATTTTTCTTTTGGACTTTTTTTTTAAAGGTTCAAAAAGATAGATGCTCATCTAAGAAATGGCCACTTTCAGAACAAAAAGATAGATATATTTCTGTTTCAAAAATGATCATGTTCATTACTGGATTTTTTGCGTCATCTACAAAATGTCCAAACTCTGATTTGGATGTCATATTGAAAATGCCCCTCAATAGGTTAATACTATATAATCAATTTGAAAGATAAAGAGGTTCATTTTCGATTTGATGTCCAAATCTAAGTTTGGATGTTCTGTGGAATACATTTGGTGTACATTTCTCCCTCCGTATTCGTTGTGATAGGAGATTAACAGAACCACAAATACAGAATAACTGTGAATAACTTTTTCATATGTAATTTGCTGTTTTCTATTAAAAACTATCGTGAATATGGTGAAACCGTGAATAACATGGTGTGAGACCTGGCCTGTTGCTGAAGGAGAGGCAAACAACGGTGAAGAAAGTGCCGGGAATCAGCAATTTCTCTATGCAAGCTGATGTAATTTGGGGGGAGGCGCCAGCAAGCTAAAAACCGTGAATAATCGAAACCGCGAATGCTGAAACTGTGAATACGGAGGAAGAAGTGTATTTAGATTTTAGCAAAGCCTTTGACAGCGTTCCACACAGATGTCTAATAAATAAACTGAGTGCCCTTGGAAAAGGCTCCAAAGTGACGGGCTGGGTCAAGAACTTGTTGAGTGGAAGACAACAGTGGGTAGTAGTCAATGGAGATTGCTCTGAGGAAAGGGATGTTTCCAGTGGTGTGCCTCAAGTTTCTGTTCTTGGCCCTGTTCTTTTTAACATTTTTATAAGCGATATTGCTGAAGAGCTGTCTGGTACGATTTGCCTTTTTGCGGATGATACCAAAATGTGCAACAGAGTAGAAACCCCAGATGGTGTAAATAACATGAATGGCAAGTACACCTAGCAAAGCTTGAAGAATAGTCTGAAATTTGGCAGCTAAAATTTAATGCTAAGCAATGCAAGGTCAAGTATTTGGGCTGCAAAAGCCCAAAGAAATGGTACAATTTAGGGGGTGAAGAACTTATGTACACGAAAGAAGAATAGGACTTGGGTATGATTGTATGTGATGTGGAGGCCAAACAGGCTGAAAAGATGATAGCGAAAGCTAGAAGGATGCTAGGGTACATAGGAAAAGGTATGGATAGTAGGAAAAAGGAGGTATTGATGCCCATATATAGGATTCTGGTGAGATCTCATTTAGAATATTGTGTACAGTTCTGGAGTCTGTACCTTCAAAAAGATATATAAAGAATGGAGTTGGTCCACAAGAAGGCTACTAAAATGGTGCGTGGTCTTCGTCATAAGGCATATGAGGACAGACTTAAAGATCTCAATATATATACTTTGGAGGAAAGGAGAGAGAAGGGAGATATGATAGGAACATTTAAATACCTATGTGGTGTAAATGCACGAGTCGAGTCTCTTTCATTTGAAAGGAAGCTCTGGAATGAGAGGACATAGGATGATGTTAAGAGGTGACAGGCTCACGAGTAATCTAAGGAAATACTTTTTACAGAAAGGGTGATAAATGCATGGAATAGTCTCCCGGAAGAAGTAGTGACAGAGACTGTATCTAAATTCAAGAAGGTATGGGATAGGCAAGTGGGATCTCTTAGAGAAACAGAGGTAATGGTTATTGAAGATGGGTAGACGGGATGGGCCATTTGGCCTTTATCTGCCATCATGTTTCTACTAAACAAGACTACATGTTTCAGTACTAAACAAGACTATTTTCTAAACAGAAAATCGTCTTATTTTTTTGTTTCAAAAATGGCCATTCCTCGGTGCATCTATCTTTTTGAACCATTAAAAAAAACAAAAAAAGAAACCCTCATCCAAAAGAAAAACATGAAATGAACCATTGAGGCTAGCATTTTTAGTAGACTGGCCACACAGACGTCCAAAAAAGCAATGGGGTACTTAGGGAGAACAATGAACTTCATACAGGAACCTGTTTGCTTCTCTACTAGCACTGACAATAACATCTGAAGCTGTCATACAGGCAGGTGTTTCATTTACATCTTTGGGGGATGGGAAGGGGTCACTGACCATTGGGGGAGTGTTAGGAGGTCATGCCTTCATACCTCCAATTGTCATTCGGTCAGTATGGGCACTTTTATGGCACACATTTGTTGTTAATATTATTATAACACACTTCCACGAGAAAACTGATGTCAAGTACAGAGTGTAGACAGAGCTGCTTTAGTCATAGGGAGAAAGTTCAGACTGAACTCGAGGAAAAGCCTCAGATAGGGGCCCTCCCACCACCACAATGGTGGATAAAGGTGGTAGGGTGGTAACCTCACTGGCAAAAACCTCTGTGTACTCCCAGTTATAAACAACTATAAGCAGGGCTGTCTAAGCTTGATAGAAGAAAAACTTTCTACTTATCTCTCAATTGACCGGTACACCGACGATGGCCAGCGTTTCACTAACTTGCTGCCTCAGGGTGTAATCAAGGTCCGATCAAAAAACTTTTAGTAGGACGCCATACCGTCTCAATCGATCAAAAGATTTTTTGATCTTTTGATCGATTGAGACGGTATGGCGTCCTACTAAAAGTTTTTTGATCGGACCTTGATTACACCCTGAGGCAGCAAGTTAGTGAAACGCTGGCCATCGTCGGTGTACCGGTCAATTGAGAGATAAGTAGAAAGTTTTTCTTCTATCAAGCTTAGACAGCCCTGCTTATAGTTGTTTATAACTGGGAGTACACAGAGGTTTTTGCCAGTGAGGTTACCACCCTACCACCTTTATCCACCATTGTGGTGGTGGGAGGGCCCCTATCTGAGGCTTTTCCTCGAGTTCAGTCTGAACTTTCTCCCTATGACTAAAGCAGCTCTGTCTACACTCTGTACTTGACATCAGTTTTCTCGTGGAAGTGTGTTATAATAACATTGATTTTTTCACGAATCCGAGTATTTGTGCGACACATTTGTTGTTAAAACAGGTCTAGCCTTAAACATCCAAATTGTACTCTGGACATTTTTAAACTATTTGATTATTGCAGAAAAACATCCAAATCATAAGCCCGTCCTAGTCCTGCCCAAACTACACTAGCGTCATGCCCCATTGAGATTTAAATGCACTGCAGATGATCAACATAGAAACCTGACTACCGAATGAAAACGCAAATTGTCCATCTGCCCTTTTAAGCTATTCTTTTGGACATTTTTCTTGTTTGAAAATAAGCCTCAAAGTCTTATTTAGGATCCAGACTAAGGGGCCCTTTTACAAAGCTATGGCAAAAAGTGGCCTTAGTCAGTGGCATAGTGAGGGTAGGGGGCACCTGGGGTGGTGGCACCCATTCACTTCTTATCTGCCCCCCCCTGCTGCGCGCGCTCTACTTTCATTCCCCCAGCCAGTACCTGTTTAGCTCGCTGGCGTCAACAGCGTCTCTAACTTGCTGCCCGCGCCAACGTTGGCTCTCCTTCTGATGTCACTTCCTTGTCGTGGGACCCGGAAATACCATGTTTCCCCAAAAACAAGACCTAGTGCATTTTTTTGGGCCTAAAATTAATATGACACTGTCTTATTTTCGGTATGTACATGATCATCTCTCCCTTCCTCACCTTCACCCCAATTCTTCCTCTTTCCATTTTCTCCTCATCTTTCCTCCCCTCCCTCCCATCCCTTATGCAGCAGGACCCTTGCCCAGCTTTCCTTCCCTCCCTACCATCCCTTGAGCAGCAGGACCCTTACCCAGCTTCTATCCTTCCCTCCCTCCCTCCCATCCCTCATGCAGCAGGACCCTTGCACAGCTTCCCTTCCCTCCCATCCCTTGTGCAGCAGAAGCCTTGAGCGAGCACACCCCCCGAGCACCCGCCTCCACAACCAAACCCCCATCCTTCCCTACTTCCCATCTGAACCCTGCTAACCGCAAGCGGGCCCTACATACCTCCCTAAGCAGCGTCGGGCTGGCAGCATTCTAAATAGGCTGCTTTGGCCTAGTCCGCCCGTGAATTTACTCTGCCGCATTACTGGCCTGATGCTGCTTATAGAAGTATGTACTAGAGCTCGCTCGCAGTCGGTGGGGTTCAGATGGGAGGGAGGGAAGGATGGGGGTTCAGCTGCACTGCTGGGGCGGATGCTCGGGGGGTGGGGGTGCTTGCTCAAGGGTTCTGCTGCACAGGGGATAGGAGGGAGGGAAGGGGAACTGCCAGGGAATCCTGGGACTAAGGCTTATTTTTGGGTAGGTCTTATTTTCAGGAAAACGGTAGCATCAGAGGGGAGCGCTGAAGCCGGCATGAGCAGCAGGTTGGAGTTACTGCTTGCTGGCAAAGTGCTAGTGAGGTGACAGGGAACTGAAGGCATGCGCATGACAGAGGAGGAGTGGGAAGGAACAGGGGGTGGAGAGGAGAGGTGCCTGCACCCCAACCAAGATGGCACCTGGAGCGATCCTCCCCCTGCTCCCCTTACTAAGCTACTGACCTTAATGCACCCTTCCATGGGTATTTCCATGTGCTAAGGCCACCTTTTATTGTGGCTGGAAAATAGCACTAATGGCCATGCACTAATGTTACCTTTGGTGCATGGGCCCTTATCACTACCCATTTTGCGGGTGGTAGGGGCTCTCATGCTAATCATGTACTAATCAACACATGGCAATGTGGCTGCACTGATTAACACAGACATGCCCCCTTAGTTAATGTGAGCACAGTGGGATTTTTACCATGGAACACCTCATGTCCTTTGCTAAGCCCTTTTAAGCTGCAGTAAGCATGCATTAGTGCTTCCTGCAGCTTGGTAAAAGAACCCCTACAATCTTTGAAATTAATTCATTTCAGTTTCATGAAAAATTTGAAAAGTAGCTTTCAGCATTTTCATGTAGCACTAATGAGGATGTTTTGTCATATTTGTGCCAACTTACAGATCCCAATTAGCATATGCTCTTTCGAAAACAGATGCTTTTATGTTCAAATATATCCCTGGGGGGAAAGGGATATATATATATATTCTAAATTCAGTGTTGATTTAAAAAAAATATATGCCTATGGGTGTTTTCAATAATTGTGCCTATTGGCAAGAAATTTTTTAAATAATGCATTAAAAACAAGATAGTCAATTCTATTGGCAAAATGTATCATGTGGATATATATATATATATTTTTGTAAATGTTCTAATTTCTCCTTTTGTTTCCACCCCTAGGTTTTATTACTATTATAAACTGCATAGTTGCCTTGGGATTTAGATCATACATTCTGTTCCACCACCACCATAACCGCCCCCACCCCACAGTCAATTCATTTGACCAACAATCACCTTATCTTTCTCCATTCTGTGAATTTTGTTTATAATTATTCTATTTTTACTCCTCCACTATATACTTTATGTTTAGTATTTATATATCACGTATAGCCTAAGACCCCTAAGTGGTTTATATTCAAGTACTCAAGCATTTTTCCCTATGTGTCCTGGTGGGTTCATACTCTATCTAATGTACCTAGGGTAATAAGGGATTAAGTGACTTGCCCAGTCACAAGGAGTAGCATGGGATTTGAACCCACAACCTCAGGGTGTTGAGGCAGTAGCTCTAGCCATTACACTACACACACTCCCTGGTAGGTTAGAAACTGCTCATATCAGAAAATATTGTGGTTACTATTGCAGCTTTTACCCACTTAATCCACGCTGAGTGGGTCAACTGTCAATATTAGTAACTCTTAACTCAGCAGTGCCACTGACTATTGGATCTAACTGCTCAGCAGTATACGGAGCGGTCAAGGAGTCGGCATTATGGAAGCATAGACCATATATGATGCTGGTGCCCGGATAGCAAAGCCACCAGATAGGACCACAAAAAAAGGTTGCTCTGTTGTTGGTGTGTAGCTATGTGAATGTTGGCAATGAATGTTAGCAGGCATCTTCATTACTTCTGGGTTGCAGTTCACGGGTTTTCAATCCAATTCTCCCCTCATCTCTCCAATATCCACACTCTGATCTCCAAAACTTTACACCAAACCTGAACTTGCCTTCTATTTTTTTTAATTAACTTGAAAAGCCTTCTTTTTTAAAAATTATTTTTTAAATAATATATTTAGCAAATTACACTCACAAGCATCCACCTGGTAAAGCAACACAGAGAGAAAGAAAAACTTCTGATTACATATAAATCATCTGAAGTATTTTATCTTCTCTTTCTTAGACCAAAAAAAGATGATTACAGAAGGGAGAGTGACCTCAAAAGATAAGGAGATCATTAAAAGGAAAATATATTTACCACAAATAAAGGATTAATGTGTAGAATTATCCATCTTCACATATTAACATATCGCATAGAGAATGACACGGGGACAAATTTTTTCCCGTCCCCGCAGAAACTCAATTTCCCACCCTGTCCCAGAGAGTTCTTTTCCTGTCCCTATCCCATTCCTCATCTGCATAAGCCTCAAACACTTTAAAATCATAAATGTTCAAGGCTTGTTTGGCTATGGCAGAGCTTGCAAGAATGGGGCAGGGACATGGATAGTGACAAAACTCATGGGGATGAGACGGGGGAAATTGAGTTCCTGCGGGGACAGGGAAAAAAAATGTTTCCCCTGTCATTCTCTAATATCACACCAAACATTTACAGGGGTACTCATAACAAGAAAGTTGCACCAAGATGTTCTCTTAGGCTTCCGCAGCTGGTGTCATGTTTGTAGCAGGTTTCCTGGTCTCGCTGCGTCTGTGTAGAAAGAACTAACGTTTCAGCCATCATGCTGTGGCTTTGTTCAGGATATGCACCAAGATCTTTAATTTATTGTCTCATGGCCAGAAATGCTTCCTACGTTCTTGAGACATCTTTGTAGCATCAGGATATATCCAAACCCTCTGGCCATAAAACACAGACTGAGAGGTACAAAAATGCATTCTCATTACAGCATTAACATCTTGTTCAAAAACAAAAGAAATAATTAACCCCCTCTTTTACAAAACTAGCATGGTTTTTAGCGCCGGCCAAAGCAGTAACATCTCCGATGCACATAGGAATTCTATGAGCACTGGAGCTCTAGCGGGCATCATGGCATGCACTATAAAACACAATACGGTTTTGTATGGGGGGGGGGGTAGGTAACATAGTAACAAAGTAGATGACAGCAGATAAAGACCCGAATGGTCCATCTAGTCTGCCCAACTTGATTCAATCTAAAAATTTGTTTTGTTTTGTTTTCTTGTTAGTTATTTCTGGGCAAGAATCCAAAGCTCTGCCCGATACTGTTCTTAGGTTCCAACTACTGAAGTCTCCGTCCAAGCTCACTCCAGTCCATCTACACTCTCCCAGCCATTGAAGCCCTCCCCAGCCCATCCTCCACCAAACGGCCATATACAGACACAAACCGTGCAAGTCTGCCCAGTACTGGCCTTAGTTCTTCAATATTTACTATTATTTTCTGATTCTAGATCGTCTGTGTTCATCCCACGCTTTTTTGAACTCTGTCACCGTTTTCATCTCCACCACCTCTCTCGGGAGCATATTCCAGATCAAGCTTCAACTTCAAACAAATATTATAAGAAAGCTGATAAATTATTCAAGTCCATTCTTTGATTCTGATTATTTACCCCTGGTGCTTCTCCCGGAGTTTTCTGTATAGGAACATAAAATATTCAATTGAGTGGAGGAATAGTTTCTGAGATAAAAAGAGCTTGCTTTCTTAACTATCTCCTTGCTGAACCTCCTTTTGCTCCTCCACTCCCATCTCTCAATTCCAATCTCCCCATGTTCCCCAAGTTCTGATTTCTCCCCTCTCCTTTGGACCATCCTAGGCCACTTATCACCCTGCTATATTGTGACCAGGCAGACACGATGCCTGCCAGGGTCCCTGTTAGTTCAGGAAAAAAAGTAAAAATGAAAACCCGAGGTGGAATCAGGAAGGTGCATGTAAATCCTGAGACTGATAATTTATCCTGTGACCACCAGAGGGAGCCTGATTTATTTGATGAAGAATTGGGTGATTCATCCCCGAGCCACCACTGGGGGAGCCCAAGAGGTCCCAGCTACTCTGCTGACTCAACTAGAGTAGGGCGTTGCCCCAAAGTATTTAAACCTGCAGTTGAGAACAGACAGAGAGGTCAGCTAGGGAGAAGGTTTAAACCTTTTCTCCCTAGGGAGTCCCCAGGGCCAAGCAGGAGCAACCGCCCTATTCCCATGGAGCTGTTAGAGGCTGGACAAGCTGAGGAGCTGCTATTTCCAGAAGAACAGCCCATGGAGTGTGAGGAAAGTCTGTCAGAGTACGCTCTGGATTTTGCTGAAGCCATGCAGGTAGACTGGGTCTCTACCAGCAAATAGTGAGTTGTGATTTTTGCTCTGGACTGTTTGGGACTGTTTTTGTTTTGGTAAGCTGGGAGTGTGTATTGTTTGGGAGAGGTTTTGCTATCATCCTGGGCGGGAATTTTGAAAGCCTGTATTGAGGCCTTTCTTTTGCAAAACCTGACACTCTCCTATCCTGGCAGTGAGCTGAACTGGCCAGAGGCTTTAATGGAACTTTGGACACTAGAGCTATTGAACAAATGCCTTGAACTGTGTTTGTGTTTTCTTTGAAACTGCCTGCTTGGGCACAGGCAGTATTAGCTCTAGGGAGAGCTAAATCCTCACCTGCAGCGAGGATTGAGTTAAGGCTGGGAACAAGCCCAGAACTTTATTTTGTGCTGTTTTCACTTGTTTCTTTTGATATTTTGGTTTCTTGCTGCTGTGGGAGAATTCTGACAAGTGTACAAGTTATAATGATGAACTACTTACTTTCAAGAAAGGAATGAGTAAAGTTGAATCATTTTTTCATGAACTTTGATTGTGGTGCTTTGTGAGTTTTGTTCCTGTTTAAAGTCCAGTCCTGCAGGGTGACTCCATTTTGGGTCACACGTCAGTGTGCTATTTTGTGGTAACCACTGGGAGTGCTATTGAGCCCTGTCCTGGGCTACAGTGGGCTACAATATGGAAGGCTGACCCCCTGATGGTAGCACCACCAGAATATTGCTAAAAATTAGTACCTCCGTTTTGAACCTAAGGAAAGAAAGAACAGAGGTGGATGGGGACCATTTCTGCCCCATTTACACTAGTGTCATAGGCCCCCCTTAGGGCAATGGCTCATGGGGTAACCTATGGCAGAGTTTAATAGCCTATGGGGTCAGGAAAAGGCACATGAGCATGAAATCACACACCAGTGGCGTACCTAGGGTATGTGGCACCCGGGGCCCATCATTTTTTGACACCCCCCCATGTAAAAAAATATTTTTTGTAATGACCATGAAACGGAATAAATGGTCAGAATAGAAACAGGCAGTGAAAATGTTCTTATATTCCAAACATAACATAACATAAATTATGTCTGAATTGTCATGGCATCAGAAGTACATATGGAGTAGTTGCAGGTGATGCTTGGGACAGTTCTGATTGTGTTAGTTCGGTTTTATGTGTTTTTTGAATAGAAGGGTTTTTATTTCTTTTTGAAGGTTTTGCAGTATGTGGTCGATGTCAATTGGTTGTAGGGTTGGGGGTCAAGTGTTGCAGCTCGAATGGCTAGGAGGTTGTTGAACAGTTTTTTTCTTTTGACGTTTTTGGTTGGAGGGTGTATGAATGGTGCGTGAGTTCTCCTATGTCTGTTTGAAGTGGATTGAATTATTTAGCTGAAGAAATTAGTTACCCCCTCATCCCACACACATTAATTCTCTTCCATTTTTGTTCCCATTATAAAAAACACTGATAAGTTCCCAGAAAAAAAATACATTAAAATAAGAAGTGAAAACAAAGGCCCCTACAGATGAGAACATAACATAAGAATAGCCTAACTGGGTCAGACCAATGGTCCATCATGCCCAGTAGCCCATTCTCATGGTAGCCAATCCAGGACACTAATACCTGGTCAAAACCCAAAGAGTAGCAACATTCCATGCTACCGATCCAGGGCAAGCAGACACTTCCCCCATGTCTTAATAACAGATTATGGACTTTTCCTCCAGGAATTTGTCCAAATCTTTCTTAAAACCAGCTACACTATCTGCTTTTACCATAACTTCTGGCCACTTCATTTTTAAGTTTAGATCTTTCCTTTCAAAAAGAGATCTTGCTAGATGTCAAATACAGCACGAGGTAACTACACATGGACTTAGCTGTGCAGGAAATGTGAATCTCCTCATACACCCACCATATAGTGCAAAAATGTGCAAAGGTCTGTTTTTTTCTTTTGATCACTACATAGCCTAATGCCACACAAGCAGCGCTGTTACAAACATATTCTGTAGGTCAATGCTAAGGATAACAAAGTTTCCTTCCTTGAACCAGAAGGAGATAAACCACTGGAAGAGATCCCAACACAACACCCAAAGACCCACTCAGTGTGTGAACCAGTTGAGTGGAGTGGACTAACTGGGGGGTGGAAATGGGCCCGGAGTTTGCTCAGCAGAATTTCCCAGACGACCTCTTCCTCTCAACACATTGACACGCTGCCACCACCACCACTAGAAACACCTCACTGGGTAGGCCAGCTATGCTATAAACTTTATAAAACACATTATTATATTTTCTTATAAAGCACATATTTTAACTGAACTCTCTGACATCCTCAGCCTTTCCATTCACAAAAATAGAAGGAAGAAAAGTTCCCATTTCCTGCTGTTTCATGTCCCCGGCCTATACAATATTTTTTTTCTGCAGACCCTTCAAAAGTCTGACCAAATCCTCGTTTCACTTGCATTATAAAGTACTGAGGATGCCATCTCTCCCCAATCCCAGGTCCTAAAGTCTAAGACAGTAGCGCAAACTAATGCTGCCAGATTCAGGAAAAAAAATTTTGATTCGATTCAGCCTATTGAATTGGTTTTTCAATTCGATTTTCCTGCCCAGTTGGGTGATTTTTTTCAAAACTCCTGGTGGGTTTTATAGCTTTTTCACCCCCTTTGGCTTCTCCTAACCACACTGGCGCTGTGGTGTAAATAAAATAAAGAAACAAAAAGGACTTTTCCTCTCTCTGTTAAATCCTAGCTCACGTTTGCAGTCCAACACCAGCTCTGTCAGGATACACATTTCAAATCTGACATATTATAATCGCAAAACAGAAAATAAAATTAATTTTTCTACCTTTTGTTGTCTGGTTATATTTCAAATCTTGTTGGTCCAAGGCTCTGGTTTTCTTCTGATAACTTGCTTGCCAGGGTCTCCTTTTTTCTTCTTTCTGCATGCTAACCATCCATCTGCCAACTCTGTCCTCCCTTTCCATTTCCCTTCCCTTCCCAGAAAGTCTGGTATCTTTCCTTTTTTTCATCTCCCTCCACAGATCCACCTTTTCTTAACTACCCTTTCATCCGGCATCTCTCCCTCCTTCCCCACCACCCCAGAGTCCACCATCTCTCCCTTTCTTTTCCCAATTATCCTCCTATCCAGTATCTCTATCCCTCCTCCACACCATCCCTTGTGTCCAATTTCTCTCCCTTTCAGTTCCTTCCCTCCCTAAATCCCATGGTCCATCATTTCTCTCCCTCTCCTCTATTTTCAGACCCATTATTTCTTCATCCCCCCAAAGTTTGTCATATGCACGTCTCTTTGAACGGCCGTTACAATGCGAGGAAGCAGTGAATTTCAATGAGACTCCATTACCCAAAGTTTGAGGTGGTTTAGCAGCTATAATTTAATGTGTATTAACAACAATTCTGTTTGGCATAACATTGAAAGCAGTGCTACAATACAAATTTCATGAACAAAATATCACGTCACTAATTAAGACTCTCATATAGGAATTTTTGAGGTTTAAGGGTAAAAGGAGGCTTTTGAAATGTAGCAGGAAAACATTTCAAAAGTAGTGAATTACATAGTCAGAGTTCTAGAGGAAAATTGCAAAATAGATTTGAAAAAGACAGTTTATGTTAATCTAAGAAAATAAAATTCAGGCATAACAAATTGTCACCTTTTATCAAATCTAAATGAGATGTTGAGTAGTCTAGAGCCTGCTTAGGCATTCAGGGGCATTTGACATATCTGCTTACTATCAAATTTCATATGGTGTAGCTACTGCTAAAAAGCTTATGACATTGCCACTCTAATACATGAAGACAAGATTTTCAGAAACATGTTAGAAATCACAGTATCTGTTTCTAAGATGAGTTTCCACTGAATAGATGAGGCAATTCCAAGGAAATTGCTACAGAGATGGAAGTTATGGACTAAGAAAACAGTGCTGTTGTGTTATAATACAGTGGTTCCCAAACATGTCTTAGAGGACCCCCAGGCCAATCAGGTTTTCAGGATAGCCCTAATGAATATGCATGGAGCAGATTTGCATGCCTGTCACTTCCATTATATGCAAATCTCTCTCATGCATATTCATTAGGACTAGCCTGAAAACCCGACTGGCCTGGTGGTACTCCAGGACAGGGTTGGGAACTACTGTTATAATATATTGCCTAATGAGAGTGAAGTTGACTCAAAACTTTTTGTGCAAACACTGTGCCAAAATGTTCAACAAAAGGCAGGAAAAAATGAGCCACAATCGAATGATGTTTCAGTAAGGGAGGTCATTTTGTTACGAGACACCTGCCTAGGTTAAGAACCTATTTTGCTGTCAAATGTGGAACCTTTTATAAAACACCTCTAAGGTAGAAGCAGGGATTTTTATTGTGCCAGTATGCACTATTTTTTACTTGCTTCCCATCAGTCTCTGACCTGCCAATTTCCAAGGTGCCAGTTAGGCCTGCATAACAGCATTCAGACACCTGCAAGCCTCCAGCGGCAGCTGTCCTGACCTACAATTTCTCTTCCCCCTCCCGTGTATACCTTCCAATGTGATTTTCCCCTTCAGATCACTAACAGTGTCAGCATTTCACATCGTTAAGCTGTCTGCATCAACCACAGAGTCCTTCTGTCTGCTGTGCCCCTGCAGAAACAGGAGGTTACATCAAAGAGGGCAGGGCATGGCAGAGAGAAGGACTTCAGGACCAACACAGGCAGCTTAATGTGAAATGCTGCCACTGTTAGTACTGGTAAGGGGGAAATTGTGTTCAAAGATAAATAAAGGACGTGCCAGATTATGTGCATGTGTGTAAACTATATTGATTATACAATGTTTGAATCATTTGTATAAATCCTAAACCTATACCAAATCATTCCATTGTTTGATATATGAAGGTTCATTCCACTCGATCAAAGGCCTTCTCGGCATCCAAGGATCCAGAAAAGGCCGGGTCATTCATGGCTTTTGATAAATTTAACATATGTAAAGCCAACGTCTCTGAGCAACAAACCCTGTTTGGTGCATACCAATAATAAAGGGGAGAGCCTTAGCCAAGCGCAAAGCCAATGTCTTAGTCAAAAGTTTTCCATCTACATTGATTAAAGAAATAGGTCTGTAGTTTGAAACCAATGTGGGATCTTTATTTGGCTTTGGTAAAACTATAGTTAATGATTCTGCCATAGTACCTGTGATGCAACCTTTAGTTAGTTGAACCTGATGTAAATTTAACAAATATGGTAATAGGGTATTTTGAAATGATTTATAAACTCTATCGTGAAACCATCCCCACCTGGAGCGAATCCAACTCTAAGAGACTTCAAAGCTGTTTGTAATTCTTTAGTGATATTGGCTTTTCTAAACTTTCTTTTATATGTTCAGAAATTTTTGGTCCCTTAATTAGGTTTAAAAATTCTAAATCATCCTTTTCTTTATCTAAATAAGGCTCAGAAGAATATAAAGCTTTATAAAAATCCAGAAATTGGTTTAAAATAAGTCCAATTTAAGAATAAGAATCACCTTTTTCATTCTTTACTGCAATTATTTTTTATTTTTTATTTTTTTTAAGATAATTGGCCAATAATCTTCCTGCCTTATTTGAATTTCCATAATACAAAACTTGTTGAGCGAATAAGTCTTTTCTTATCAATTTAGAAGAAATCTCATTATATTTACCTTTAGCTTTTAAAAGAGCCTGTAATGTAGAATATTCCCATTTATCAATCAATTTTGACTCCAAAATCTTAATTTCTTGTTCCAAATTTGAAAATTGTCTTAACTTGTTTTCTAAAATATGCCGAAAATGAAATAATTTGACCTCTCATGGTCGCCTTAAAAGCATCCCATAAAGTTTCCATGGAGATATCTTCCATATTGTTAAATTGGAAATAATCATTTATTTTTGACTCAATAAAAGTTGTCTCTGCAAGCAGTGTATTATCAAATCTCCATACAGATCTACTACTATGTTGATCAACTATTTTAAATTCAATCCACACATCCCCATGATCAGACAAAATAATTGGATCTATGGAGGCTTGTGTTACCTATTGAACTAATTGATTTGAAACAAAAATATAATCTATTCTTAATTTGTGAACCTGGGAACAAAAAGAAAATTCCCGATCACTAAAATTCGCCATATATCTTTCAAATCACAAATTTGTACCAAATTATCTAATCCTAATGAATTCATAATTCTACTAGGTTTTTTTTATCCATTAAAGGATCTATAACAGCTTTAAAATCCCCTGCCACAACTACATTAGAAGCAGTCAGTGGTAGTATCAATTGTTGTAGAGATTTTAAAAAATTCAATTTGATTTGAATTAGGTGCACATACATTGAAAAGCGCCAGCATATGATTTCTCAAGCTCATTTCTACATGTAACCATCTCCCTAAAGGATCAGCAGAAATAGCAGTGCATTTTTTATTCACCAAAATTGTTACACCAGCCTTCTTTCCCACAGCAGGGGCAAAAAAAAAATGTTTTACCAAACCCCCTTTTAGTTTCTTGGACTCTAAAGCCGACAGATGTGTCTCCTGGATATAACAAATATATACCGTATTTTCACATAGATAACGCGCACCCATGTAAAACGCGCACACGGGTATAGCGCGCGAAAAACACAACTTTATGTACAGAAATTTTTATATACCGCGCATACACGTATACCGCGCATGCTGCCCAACTCTCCTTTCACCCGCCCCGACTCTCCTCTGGCCACCCCGACTCTCCTTTCGCCCGCCCCGACTCTCCTCTCCCCCTTGAAGTCCTGTCCCCACCCTGAAAACCTGATGCCCCCCCCCGACGTTCGATTCACCACCCCCCCTCGCAGGACCGCTCGCACCCCCACCCCGAACAACCGCTCGCACGCGCTCCCACCCGCACCCGCATCCACGATCGGAGCAAGAGGGAGCCCAAGCCCTCTTGCCCGGCTGACTCCCCAACTCCCCGACAATATCGGGCCAGGAGGGAGCCCAAACCCTCCTGGCCACGGCGACCCCCTACCCCCACCCCGCACTACATTACGGGCAGGAGGGATCCCAGGCCCTCCTGCCCTCGACGCAAACCCCCCTCCCTCCAACGACCGCCCCCCCCAAGAACCTCCGACCGCCCCCCCAGCCGACCCGCGACCCCCCTGGCCGACACCCACGACACCCCCACCCCCCTTCCCCGTACCTTTGGAAGTTGGCCGGACAGACGGGAGCCAAACCCGCCTGTCCGGCAGGCAGCCAACGACGGAATGAGGCCGGATTGGCCCATCCGTCCCAAAGCTCCGCCTACTGGTGGGGCCTAAGGCGCGTGGGCCAATCAGAATAGGCCCTGGAGCCTTAGGTCCCACCTGGGGGCGCGGCCTGAGGCACATGGGCCCAACCCGACCATGTGCCTCAGGCCACGCCCCCAGGTGGGACCTAAGGCTCCAGGGCCTATTCTGATTGGCCCACGCGCCTTAGGCCCCACCAGTAGGCGGAGCTTTGGGACGGATGGGCCAATCCGGCCTCATTCCGTCGTTGGCTGCCTGCCGGACAGGCGGGTTTGGCTCCCGTCTGTCCGGCCAACTTCCAAAGGTACGGGGAAGGGGGGTGGGGGTGTCGTGGGGGTCGGCCAGGGGGGTCGCGGGTCGGCTGGGGGGGCGGTCGGAGGTTCTTGGGGGGGGCGGTCGTTGGAGGGAGGGGGGTTTGCGTCGAGGGCAGGAGGGCCTGGGATCCCTCCTGCCCGTAATGTAGTGCGGGGTGGGGGTAGGGGGTCGCCGTGGCCAGGAGGGTTTGGGCTCCCTCCTGGCCCGATATTGTCGGGGAGTTGGGGAGTCGGCCGGGCAAGAGGGCTTGGGCTCCCTCTTGCTCCGATCGTGGATGCGGGTGCGGGTGGGAGCGCGTGCGAGCGGTCATTCGGGGTGGGGGTGCGAGCGGTCCTGATGGGGGGGGTGAATCGGGCGTCGGGCGGGGTGGGAACTATGTAGAAAAACTTTTGTATACCGCGCTCACGCGTATAACGCGCAAGGGGTATGCGCGGTAGGTAAAAACACATATAACGCGCGCGTTATATGCGTGAAAACACGGTACATTCTACTGTTTCAAAAACAAAAGTGTTTTCTTCCTTTAATTGGATGATTGAGGCCGTTAACATTTAATGAGAATATTTTAAACTCCATCCTGACATATAAACTCCAGGACATATAAACCCTATCAAATATTTCAAAATATTATGATCTCCCTGTAAATACTCCTTTTCCCTCAATTTAAAACCTAAAACATAATACCTATCCCCCCAAACCACCCCCTCCCAAATCTCTTTTCTTCCCTTGATCCTTTGAACAATATAAATCTAAGACCCCTAAAACCCATCCCTTTTCCCTCCCATATACCCACCCTCCTTATCCTTTGATTACTTGAAGACATATATTCAGACTGACAGCTATAGCCCTCCCCCAGGCATCCTACTTTAATTTTTTCTCTCTATATTATTACAATTAAACAACCCAAATTAAATAAAACTCTTTCTAAATAGTAAATCATTATCTAATTATTTTTGAAACAATGAACCCCTATAATAAACCCTTTAATAAGAATAATATCATTCAATCCTATGGAACAAAAGCATTTCATAAATATGTAAGTGAACTCTATTCATAAATTGAATAATTAAATATTACAGTAAAACAAATTTTCATTCATTTTTAAGAACCCCCTTTCAATTAATTTTTCCGATCCTATTATTTTAATTTAATTTGTCAAATATCTAATATCCCCTTCAAATAGAATCCATTAAAAAAAAAACATTTTAACTTAATTAATATATGTAGTAAATGACTTTCAATATTGCTAAAATGAATATTTCAATATCTAAAAGATCTTTTGTCCCTTTCATATAATAAAATTGATCATTCCCCCAAAAGAATAAAATATTTCATAACATAGAAACATAGAAACTGACGGCAGAAAAAGGCCATGGCCCATCCAGTTTGCCCACAACAATGACCCACCCCTACCTTCCTCTATGAAGAGATCCCATGTGCCAATCCCATTTTTTCTTAAAATCTGGCACGCTGCTGGCCTCAATTACCTGCAGTGGAAAATCATTCCAGTGATCAATCACTCTTTCAGTGAAGAAATATTTTCTGGTGTCAACATGAAATTTCCCACCCTTGAGTTTCAGCGGATGCCCTCTCGTTGCCATGGGCCCCCTGAGAAAAAAGATATCTTCTTCCACCTCGATACGGCCCGTGACATATTTGAACATCTCAATCATGTCTCCCCTCTCTCTGCATTCCTCGAGTGAGTATAGCTGCAACTTGTCCAGCCGTTCCTCATACGGGAGATCCTTGAGTCCTGAGACCATCCTGGTGGCCATTCGCTGGACCGACTCAACTCTCAGCACATCTTTGCGGTAATGTGGCCTCCAGAATTGTACACAGTATTCCAGATGGGGGTCTCACATGGATCTGTACAACGGCATTATGACCTCGGGCTTATGGCTGACGAAACCTCTGTGGATACAACCTATGATTTGTCTAGCCTTGGATGAAGCTTTCTCCACTTGATTGGCAGTCTTCATGTCTTCACTAATGATTACCTCCAAGTCATGTTCTGCTACAGTCCTTGCTAGGGTCTCTCTATTTAGGGTGTAAGTCTGGCATGGATTTTTGCTGCCAAGGTGCATGACCTTGCATTTTTTGGCATTGAAACTTAGTTGCCAAGTCCTGGACCATTGTTCTAGTACGAGTAGGTCGTGTGTCATACTTTCGGGCATTGAGCTTATGTTAGGCACTGTGCTTTGGTCTGTTGTGCTCTTGCCTACTACGTTGCATAGTTTGGCGTCATCGGCAAATAACGTAATTTTGCCTCGAAGCCCCTTAGCTAAGTCTCTTATAAAGATGTTGAATAGGATCGGGCCCAGTACCGAGCCCTGCGTCACTCCGCTGATCACCTCCGCTGCTTCGGAAGGGGTGCCATTTACCACTACTCTCTGAATTCTGCCTCTGAGCCAGTCCTTAACCCATGTAGTTAACGTGTCACCTAATCCCATCAAACTCATCTTGCTCAGCAACCTGCAGTGTGGGACGCTATCAAATGCTTTACTGAAGTCCAGGGACTCCCCTATATCCAGCTTTCTTGTAACCCAGTCAAAGAAGCTGATCAGATTGGACTGGCAGGACCTTCCCTTTGTAAATCCGTGTTGATGGGGATCTCATAGATTCTCCTCGTTCAGGATCGTATCCAATTGATGCTTGATTAGAGTCTCCATAAGATTGCTCACTATCGATGTGAGACTCACTGGTCTGTAGTTTGCAGCCTCCATCCTGCATCCTTTTTTGTGGAGTGGAATGACGTTAGCCGTTTTCCAGTCCAACGGGACTCTTCCTGTACTTAGGGAAAGATTGAAATGATAATGATTCTACCAAGACGCCACTTAACTCCCTGGGGTGCAGTTTGTCCAGTCCCATAGCCTTATTAATACCTATCCTTAAAAGGTAAATAAATATTAAGGTATATTAATAATTAAAGTGAATAATAAATTACATAAACAAATACATTAAATTAATATTGCCATCTCTTCCCTGCATGAAATTACTTGTATATAAATAATTTACCCATTCAATCTATATATATAAAATCGGAGGTATGTATGTGTGTATGTGCCGCGATCACGCAAAAACGGCTTGACCGATTTGAACGAAACTTGGTATGCAGATCCCTCACTACCTGGGATGATATGTTCTGGGGGTCTCGTGGCCCACCTGCACACGTGGGCGGAGCTACAAACAGAAAATCAGATTTCACCCATTCATGTCAATGGAAAAAATGTAAAAAGCTGCCATTCTCACAGTAATTCAAAAACGGCTTGACCGATTTAAACGAAACTTGGTATGCAGATCCCTCACTACCTGGGGTGATATGTTCTGGAGGTCTCGCAGCCCACCTGCACACGTGGGCGGAGCTACAAACAGAAAATCAGATTTCACCCATTCATGTCGATGGTAAAAATGTAAAAAGCTGCCATTCTCACAGTAATTCAAAAACGGCTTGACCGATTTGAACAAAACTTGGTATGCAGATCCCTCACTACCTGGGGTGATATGTTCTGGGGGTCTCGCGGCCCACAACTCTATGTTGCTTGCTCAGGGCTGGGTTCACCCAAGAATTTATATGTTCTTGCTCCAGGAGGTGAAACTAAAAATGTTGTTTATAATCACGTTTTGCGTTAGTTGTATTGTATTCATTTTGTCAAATATTTCACATTATAATTTGAATTTTGTACTTTTTATTAAGCTGTAAAAAATTAATTTCATTCACCACTATAAAGTATCTTTATTTGAATCCATTTACAGTGTTATTGCTATAATTAAATACCCGTGCAACGCCGGAGCATCAGCTAGTACTCTATATAATAACCTGCACCCATCTGATCAATTCAGACCCGCTCTGATATGATAACAGTGTCTCCCTTTCACTTGACAAAAAGCACTCTCACTCTCACAGGCTTTTTCCCAAGCTCCAAGTGTGCTTGAGCCTATTTGGGAACCTTGTACAAATTTCAACTGCACATGATTTGATTTCCTACATTTGCATGTTTGCAACTGCTTTGTGTGTATGGAACGCATTGTAAATTCTTAGGCTAAGATATCTTATAGTGGAACTTAACAAGTAAAATGAATAATTAGATTGTGAATTCAACATTGCCTTGATAATGAATGTGGCTGTTGGGCAGACTGGATGGATCTTGCTTTCATTTACTATGTTATTTTGTAGGGTACATTTGTCAGTACCAGTATTTGTCAGCACTACAGTATTTTAAAGTTCAATAGACTGTATACAAACTGGAAGAGGTATTTTTGACAGATATTATATAAGATGGTAGTAGAGGGATTTTGTTTAAAAAAAAATGTAATTGCAGAATCCACCGTTCTAGGATTTAAGCGTAAACTAGATGCACATCTCCTTAAGAGTGGCATAGAGTGATACGGGTAAGGGTAAATTAGATGCTCATCTCCCTTGAGAAGCATACAGTGATATGGAGACTAAAACTATGCCAGGGTACACCTGGTGGGGCCTCTGCGTGTGCGGATCACCGGACTTGATGGACTCAGGGTCTGATCCGGAGATGGCAATTCTTATGTTCTTATGTTCTAAGTGAAGGTTATATTTTTATTATTCCAGTAAAACGCTGCAAAATGGAGTGCTTACTCCTTTATAAACTATGTTATTTCTGCTACTGTAGTTCTTATTCTCTCCCCCCCCCCCCTTTTACTAAACAGCGATAGGGGTTATTAGCGCAGGAAGCCAAGCGGAATGCTCCACATGGCTTCCGATGCTCATAGAGTTCCTATGCAGCACGGAGCAATCAGCATAGCTCCCTGCACTAATAACCGCTATCATAGTTTAGTAAAAAGGGGGCATTGTCTTAGAATGAAGTGAAGAATATTCTGGAAAAGTATATAAATGACAAGAAGGAGAATCTCCAAAAGGCAAAAAATATTCTGAAACTTGGTTAACCAAATAAGATTTTTTTTTTCTTTTTGCTTAGTAGCAGCCAGTAGAGCAATTTAAATGAAATGAATTGAAGAAAAAACTGCACCAGATAGTTTTGCAGACCACAATTATGATACATCTGTTGGAAATGGACAGAATTGACCTGTGGAATGTAACCTAATTGAGGAAAAATGATTTAATATCAGTATGAGCAAGTTTATTGATTGACACCCAGAGAAAGCAAGGCGGATGGTAGATAACATTTTTACTGAAGCTTACTGAAGATTAAAATGGTTGACTTGTGATATTGTAAAGGAAGTAAGATTCAGAATTGAATGGAAAGGATGAGTGACTGAATAAATAGTATAAGTTATAATTTATCTTCACTGGCTGCAGCGTTTGAAACTATTCCTGGATTTATCACACCAGTTGCTATCTGAATAGTGGCACTGCGAATTATTTGGATACCAGCAAGTCAGCACCATTACTTGGATAACTTTCTGCTGATCTAAATTAATTAGATAGAATCACATGATGGATGCTGAACAGTGAAGTTACATTGTTGGAGTTCCCACTGCAGGCCTGGACCTAATTACTTGTAATCTCCCTCTAACTGCTGTTTACAAGGATAAGTATTATGCAATGAATAAATCATCAGACATACTGATTAAATCTCAGAAACCTGACCAACAACCGACATTGGGCTAGATTCACTAACCTGCCCGAATCGGAACAATCTGTTTCTGATTCGGGCAGGTCCGACAAATTCTCTAACCTAAAATATGCAGATGGGGGCGATCATGCATGCTCAGACCCGTACTAGCAGTGACTTTTTTTTTTAACTTTAAATTTTTTTAAGTTTAAACTTTTACGGCAGAGGCAGTCACTTCCCTCTTTTTCTTCAGTGCGAGCCCGCTGGTTTAAAGCTGACGCTGTACTGCAGCATGCAACCCTGCTTTAAAATCACAGGCTTGCACTGCGGGGAAGGGCGGCAGAGAGCAGGAGAGATCGGGGCAGGCAGGCAGGCTCGTTCGGGGCTGCAGGAGATGGGACTGACAGGTTAGAAAGCAGGGCGGCAGAAAGCAGGGCAGTTGCAAAGGGCTTCAGCGACTGGTCCTGAGAAGTCGCTTTTTGCGAGCCCAGTCAGATCGAAAAAAAGTTTAGTGAATCGCATCCCTGCCTACTTTGCATGCAGTTCCCCTCATTTGCATGCACACACTGGAACCGGATCGCTACACAGGTTAGTGAATACTGCAGGAGGGAAATTTGGTCACTAAGGGCTCGCAAACCGATCGGTACACAATCGGTTTGCTTAGTGAATCTAGCCTAATGTCAGAATGCCTGGGTACACCAAGATGGCACCAGGGGCAATGGGGGATTCAGTGACTTGCCCAAGGTCACCAGGAATAGTGTGAGTTTGAACCCACAACCCAAGGGTACTGAGGCTATAGCTTTAACCCCTATGCTATACACACAGAGACACAGAGTTTGGCTAATAAGAGGACAAAATAGCTTGAGAAAATATAGATGGACCTTGTGGAGATCTGAGCAGACCTCTATGTGCTGGTGGGCTGAGAAACACATTGCAGGCATGGAGGACAAAATCACAATATTAAAAAAATGAACAAATTCCTATGATTCTGCTATTGATAAACTCCAAATTAGGGTTACTAGATGTCTGGATTTACCTGGACATGTCCTCTTTTTAGAGGACTGTCTGGGCATCTGGACGGTTTCCTGGACTGGAGGGAGTTTGTCCGCGTTTTGGTCTCACTTTTTCCGGTTCATCCCTCACCCCGGAGTCGGGTATGGCTTTTGTGAGTCTCCCCTGTCCCCAGTACTTTCCCCGGTGCTGCAATTTAAAAACTTTGGGTAGCCAGCAGTATTAGCGATGTCGTCGGTTCTTCTGCCGTCGGTTGTCCCGGTAGCCTTCACTCTGTGGCACTTCTTGTTCCTGACAATGATTGTGATTGAGAGAGCACATAGAGTGCAACAGCCACCTCTGGTACATGGGAACCCATAAGCCACCAACCCATCTGACTATGGCGGTATAGAAGAATAAAATGATTATTACTCACAAATTATGCTTACTCACTTTCAAATCATTACTCTTTAAAACACCTGCATTTATTTTTAAATCATTAATTCCTTACTCCTCAAATAGAATATTACGGTCAAACGAACAACATTTATTGACAATTCCCTCTCTCAAGATCATCAACACTAGATGACAATTTATTTTTTCCGTTACGGCCCCTCAAGTCTGGAACTCTCTTCCAATTTATTTGAGAGAAGAATACAATATTGATAAATTTAAGACTAATTTAAAAACATTCCTTTTCAAATATGCTTATGAATAATAATTCTTAACCCTGGATTTATTAATTATGTTGAATTTGACTATGTATCTTATATCCCCTACCTTGTGTTTTTCCCTGACTATTCTCTCTATAATAATTTGTAGTTCGAATCCCTTTCTCCCTTTTATCTTGTTTGAAGTTTGTATATAGTCTGGTTTATTATTATGTTTATGTTAAATATTGTATTACTTTTTAATATTGTAATTTTTAATGTTTTTTATTTATGTTCATCGCTTTGAAGTATGATTAAGCGATTAATCAAAAACACTAATAAACTTGAAACTTGAAACTTGAAACTTATTCCGACAAAAATTTTAAATTTCTGTGATAAAGAATTAGGGTTTCCTTGTGCCAGGAAGTACAGAATAGATAGATTATAAGGGGCATAGATAACGTGACCATTTATTTTTTCCATCAAAATGGAACATCTATTAATTGTCAGTCCCACCCCGAATCCTGCCCTAGCCCCGCCCCCCAATCCCACCCCCAATTTCTTCCATTCATTTTTCATGTACACATATATTAATTCATAATGGTAACCATAAGATTTAAAAAACTCACAAAACACACTATACGCAGAGAAAATGTTAATTATCATTTATATTTGAGGGGTTTTCAAAGATGTCACAGCAGATGACTTTAAAATATGCAATGTCACCTCAGTAACTATAGAAAAATAGACAAATATAGTGCAAAATATAGACAGCAGATATAAATTCTCAAAACTGACATTTTGATCACTAAATTGAAAATAAAATCATTTTTCCTACCTTTGCTGTCTGGTGAGTTCATGAGTCTCTGGTTGCGTTTCCTTCTGACTGTGCATCCTTTGTTTCATTTCTTTCTTTATGCCCTCAGGCCCAACAATTGTCCTTTTCTATTCCCTCCCTCCTTCCTTTGTCCTTAGTGCCCCCAGTGCCTCCTTCCCATGTCCTTAGTGCCCGCAGTGCCTCCTTCCTATGTCCTTAGTGCCCCTTCCTGTGTCCTTAGTGCCCCCAATGCCCCCAGTGGCTCCTTCCCATGTCCTTAGTGCCCCTTCCCATGGAGGTTTGGTGAAAAAATGAAGGGAGTATCCATCCCAAATGATCTTGAGAACCCAGAGGTTGGATGTTATTAACTCCCAACGATGAGAATAAATTTGCAGATGGCCTCTGATGGGTTGAGGGAGAGGCAGAGACAACTGGATTGAAACTATGCTCTTGAGTAGTTGGTCAAAAAGACTGAGTAGATTTTGCAAGAGCAGATTGCTGAGGTTTCTGAGATCTCTGCTGTTTTTGCTTCTGCTGGGGTCTTGCAGCAACTAGTTTAACAGTATAACATCGCTGGTAAGACATAGATGGCTTAAAAGAACATAACACTGAAGATTTTTCATGAGCAATGAGCTTGTGAGTAGCATTCTCAATGGTATCTCAATAAAGCTCATCCCCAAGAAATGGAATGTTAGCCAAGCGATCTTGAAGATTCATATCCATGTCTGCCACTCTGAGCCAGGCTAGCCTTCTCATGGCCACAGACATAGAAGAAGCTTGGGTGGACAGCTCAAAAGAATCGGACAGATTGTAACAAATGTTGCCATAACTGCAAAAGGGTAGAAACTAGTTGTTGGAACCCCTTAACATGGTGAGAAGGAAGATATTTTTGGTACATAGGTAATTGTTTCAACAAGTGCTTCAAATAGCATGTGAAATGAAAAGTATTGTTTATTGTGAGCTTCTATACCACTACTAATGACTGGGGAGTCAATTCAGAGAGGTTTGAATGAGCTTCTGTAAAAGGTGTTACAATACACGAGCTTCTGTAGCGGTGTTATAGTACAGAGTTACAAAGAGCTTCTGTGAGGTGTTACAGTACATGGAAAAAATGCAAAAGTGCAATCAAAAAATAAAGAGAAACTTTCTATTTTTTTATTTTTTACTATACACAAGAAATAAAAGCAAAAAATATGCAGAAAATCCGTGTGAACGGGAAGGTAAGCACAAAACAAATTAATGAACGTTCAATGGCATGACTGAACAGCTCCGTGGAAAACATTGAACTGAGGAGCTGCATGCCTACATCAGGCGGGAAGGCACTCATGCATGCGCGGTGCAGTCGGTCGCAAACTTCCATACCGGGGCTCCGTGGATGTCGTCATCCACCTGTGAGAATATGCTGCCTGCTTGTCCTGGGATAAACTGTATCACATCAGAGAAACTTAGGGCTCCTTCTACGAAGGCGCGTTAGCGCCTTAACGTGTGAAATAGCGCACACTAGCCACTACCGCCTCCTCTTGAGCAGGCGGTAGTTTTTCGGCTAGCGCGCGCTAATCCGGTACGTGCACTAAAAATGCTAGCGCACCTTCATAAAAGGAGCCCTTAGTAAAATCTCCATCTAGAGGTGTACAGTGCTGGCAAAACTGTAGTGCACTTGGGATATTCTGCCATATTTGGTAGGATTGCCTAAAAATTATAACTTTTGGGGAAATATATTAATCAATGTTCCAGTACAAAGTTGATGTTGGACAGGGATAACCTAGATATATGTTCATTACTACCTGGTGGAGGGATATAGAACCCCGATCTACTACAGAATGGTTATTAAAATTGGGGGAAATCATGGAGGGAATGAGATTTGCAGCTCTTTTGTGAGACAAGTAGAAAAAGTAGCATCCAATTCTGTGGCCTTTCACAAAGAGTTTTGAGCTATGTACCCCAACACAAAAGTTCCAGGGAATTTTTGAGTAAAAGACACAAGTTCTTCCGTCCTCCCCCGAGAATGATTAAATACACTACAGTGTGAAATGTTTAATGTTGGGTTTAGTAATTCAGTATGTTTTTCTGCCACTACTACAGTTGAATATAAAGGGGAAAACAACTTCATTTTGTATATATCATGTTCATATAAGGGTGAAATTGCAATTGTTAAGTTGTACAGACTATATGTATGTCACTTAGATTGATATATACACCTTATTCTAGCATAGGAATAAAATGCATTGATGCTGCTTGTAATTCCAATTTGACAGTTTTTGTAGCTTCAGTCAGGCATTTACTTCTATAATTGTGTTGCTACTGTATAGTTTACTCACTGTAAAAAAAAAAAAAAATTTCAGTATATGTGCCTTCTGCTGTGCCTGAGAAGGATGCTCTTTGAGACACTGACGGCCTCTTTTACAAAGCCGCGCTAGTGGCTCCGAAGCCCAAAGAGATTTAAAGGGCTTTGGGGCTGTTGTCGTGTGGCTTTGTAAAAGAGGCCATGAATATAGTCATTCAAATGTTCCTCTTTCACCATACCTGGATACATTTAGCTGTTTTCTTCTGCCTTTAATATGACTTTGGTAACATCGTGATGACCATCAAAGAAAATGCAATTGATGCTATTCTGCTGCTGTTCCTCCTCAAACTGTACATCTCATCTAAGCCTCTTCACTTTGTTGTAATCAATCACCAAAACTGTGTCCGAGTGAGTGATGAGTCCTACATCAATCCAGGCAGCAGTAGTAATCTCTACTGTCTTTCTGGCAAGGGCTATGTTGGTTATATCCTCAGCATTATAGTTTGGCCTTTTCCTAGCTTTTTTTAGAACAGGAGCTTCCTCCATTGGTTCTTCTGCCACTTTATCTGAATTCCCCTGTTGCACTTCAAGCATAGATCTCTCCATAACCTCTTACTGTTGTGCTGTTATTTTTTCACTCTTCATTCTCTGCTTTTCCTCATACTCCTTCCCTTTGGATGCCTTTTCGTCTGTAGTTCTTGCCTTGTGGTCTCAGCAAGCTTGTCTAGTCCAATCTGATGATGTCCAACCAGTCACATAGCAAGGGTTGGAAGTGCTGAGGGGGTTGGAGCCCCCTTGTCCTCTTCTCTGCCCCCCCTGCCATGTGAGCACCTTCCCTTCCCTCATACCTCTTTAACTCTTCACCGGAGTGAGCAGCATCTCCAACCTTCTATCCATGCCAGTTTCTCTATGCATTTCCATGCCAGCCCCAGAGTAAAGCCATGGTGGGGAGATGGAGATGGAGCAAACATCATCACTGAACATCACTACAAACTGCACGGAGGTATGTGGAAAAAGCCTCAGTGGAAGGTCATGTACCAAGATTTGTGTGACAAAAATGTATCCTAAAGAGCAGCCAGAAAAAGCAGAAAAAATGTATGTTGTCATTGATGAACAAAGTAACCACTCTTTGGCAAGGACAGATTTCCTTGACTTGTTTAACATCCAGGAAAACCGGCACCCTTACTATCTCAAAACCTGTTTATGAAGGACAAGGAAGATGAGTAGAAAAGTGAGAGGTTTTGTGATAGAAGCAATAGATGGCAGCATCAAGAGAGATCTAATTCTAATTGAGTGCAATCAAATACCAGATATCAGGGAAGAAATCCCTACACCTGAGGTTACACAACAGCACCCTCATTTGCAACCAATATCAGAACATTTGCAGCCAATGGATCCAAAGGCCAAGATCCTACTCTTAGAAGGAAGAGATATAACAGCTGAATATTTGCCCTAACTGCAACAACATTCTCTAATTAGTGGCAAGGCAGTCCAGGGGCAAAGTCAGGACAGACCAGAGATACTTTTCCAGCAACTGCCAATGTTCAATGTCACTGCTTGGATAACTATCTGGGCAAGTAAGGCTGCATTACCATAGCAATCCTAATTTGCTCAGTGATCTATGTACCAAATATCGCCCAGCATCTGGATAACTTACAGCGGCCTGGGAAGTTCTAGATGTTGATTAGGCCTAGTAAAGAATGCTCAAGCCCAAGTTCTTAGAACAAGAGAGGGTCCAGATGATACTCCATATGCTTACTGACTCAACCTCGGATAGGTGATAGTAGATGACATCTGCCTCAATGGGCTCAGGAGACCAAGTGTAGATGTGTACAAGATGTGTGTCTTGGCCAATGGGTGCACCATGTTGTTCAAGCATTGTCAGAACCATCTTCAATTAAAGGAAGTCTACAGTTAGGTGATTGAACTAGTTTCTGGTTCATTCTATTATAACATTTCACCACCAGATCCAGAAGATCGCCTGGATGATACAGTGATCCAAGTCACCATGGATGATGACAAACCAACTCTTTCAGCTGAGGACAGAGAGTTCCTGAAAATCACGGATAAGGAATTCTCTAGAGATGAGTCCAATAGCTGAGTGGCTCCTCTACCTTTTTAGACACCCAGAACATGACTTCCCAACAACAGGGAGCAAGCTCTATCTTGACTTACTTCACTGCAGAAGACTCTAAACATAACATAGTAAATGATGGCAGATAAAGGCCCGAGTGGTCCATTTAGTCTGCCCAACCATAATGCTCCATAAATTAATTATTTAGTTTAAATTGTCTTTTTTTTCTTAGATATTTCTGGGCCAGAAACCTAGAGCCCTGCCCAGTAGTGTGTTTAGGTTCCATCTACTGGAGTCGCCATCAAAGCTCACTCTAGCCCATCTTAACCAGCCCATCATAACCATCCCCAGCCGGTCCTCAACTGAATTTTCATATATGGGGCACAGGTCGTTAAAGTCTGCCCAGTACTGGCCTTAGTTCCTTCAATGTATACCCATTATTTTCTGATTAGAGATCCTATGTGTACATCCCATGCTTGTTTGAATTCTATCACCATTTTTTTCTCCACAGCCTCCCTCGGGATTGATTCCATGCATCAACCACTCTCTCTGTAAAGAAGAATTTCCTAACATTACTCTTGAATCTACAACCCCTCAACCTCAAATTATGCCCTCTGGTTTTACCATTTTCCTTTCTCCTCTGGAATAGATTTTGTTCTACGTTAATACCTTTCAATTATTTGAACATCTGAATCCTATCTCCCTTGTCCCTCCTTTCCTCTAGGGTATACATATTCAGGGCTTCTAGTCTCTCCTCATACGTCTTCTAGTGCAAACCTCCTACCACTTTCGTCGCCTTCCTCTGGACTGCTTCAAATCTTTTTATGTCCTTTGCCAGATACGGTCTCCAAAATTGAACACAATACTCCAAATGGGGCCTCACTATCGACCTGTACAGAGGCATCAACATCTTCTTTCTTCTACTGGTCATGCCGCTCTCTATACAGCCACTGCCTTGTCACACTGTTTCTTCATCTTTAGATCTTCAGACACTATCACCCCAAGGTCCCTCTCCCCATCTGTGTATATCAGCCTCTCCCCTCCCAGCTGATGAGACCTCATTCAGAACATTGTATACAATTCCGTAGACTTCACCTTCAAAAAGATGTGAACAGGATAGAATTGTTGATGAGAAGGCTACTAAAATGGTTTCCAAGTTTACTGAGGGCTTACTATCCTGCCCATAGTATCCAAATATCTGGGTGGCTTACAATCTAATTATACATAAATGGCAGGGAGAAAATGGTATAAGATGAGATATGCTAAATTTGGATGGAGATAACTACAGTTTTAGAGAGAAAAATTGGATGCAAGAGAAAAGGGATTGTCTTTCCAGGAGCAAACATTACTTTTAATTATATGTGTCTGTGAACAGAAATATTTGAGGTTGAATTTAAAGATATTTAAATATGTCTGTTCCTGAAATGTTTGAGGGTCCTTTGATTTATATAAGGCAATCATGAGAGGTAAAGTGGATCTTCATATATTTGAGTTTGTATACCAATAGAAGAATCTTGTATACAATGCAGTGTGATATTGGTAACCAATAGGCATCTTTGAGGAAAAGGTTTACATGGTTGAGTTTACCTGCTCCAGTGATTATTTTGATTGCTGTTTTATGTATTACTAGCTGATGCCCCGGCGTTGCATGGGTATTAATTATAGCAATAACACTGTAAATGGATTCAAATAAAGATACTTTATAGTGTTGAATGAAATTATTTTTTTACAGCTTAATAAAAAGTACAATATTCAAATTATAATGTGAAATATTTGACAAAATGAATACAATACAACTAACGCAAAACGTGATTATAAACAACAATTTTAGTTTCACCTCCTGGAGCAAGAACATATAAATTATTGGGTGAACCCACCCTTGAGCAAGCAACATAGAGTTGTGGGCCGCGAGACCACCAGAACATATCACCCCAGGTAGTGAGGGATCTGCATTCCAAGTTTCGTTCAAATCGGTCAAGCCGTTTTTGAAGTACTGTGAGAATGGCAGCTTTTTACATTTTTTCCATTGACATGAATGGGTGAAATCTGATTTTCTGTTTGTAGCTCCGCCCACGTGTGCAGGTGGGCCGTGAGACCCCCAGAACATATCACCCCAGGTAGTGAGGGATCTGCATACCAAGTTTCGTTCAAATCGGTCAAGCTGTTTTTGAATTAGTGAGAAAGGCAGCTTTTTACATTTTTTCCATTGACATGAATGGGTGAAATCTGATTTTCTGTTTGTAGATCCGCCCACGTGTGCAGGTGGACCGCAAGACCCCCAGAACATATCACCCCAGGTAGTGAGGGATCTGCATACCAAGTTTTGTTCAAATCGGTCAAGCCGTTTTTGAATTAGTGAGAATTGCAGCTTTTTACATTTTTTCCATTGACATGAATGGGTGAAAACTGATTTACTGTTTGTAGCTCTGCCCACGTGTGCAGGTGGGCCGCGAGACCCCCAGAACATATCACCCCAGGTAGTGAGGGATCTGCATACCAAGTTTCGTTCAAATCGGTCAAGCCGTTTTTGAATTACTGTGAGAATGGCAGCTTTTTACATTTTTTCTATTGACATGAATGGGTGAAATCTGATTTTCTGTTTGTAGCTCCGCCCACGTGTGCAGGTGGGCCGCGAGACCCCCAGAACATATCATCTCAGGTAGTGAGGGATCTGCATACCAAGTTTCGTTCAAATCGATCAAGCCGTTTTTGCGTGATCGCAGCACATACACACATACATACACACATACATACCTCTGTTTTTATATCTATATATAGATTTGTCACCTATGTAAGTCTTTCTTTGGTAGTCCATTGTAGAAGGAATTACAGCCGTCTGACTAACAAAACAGAGGATAAGTATATTTATTACTTAAAGAAGTAGTAGGGGTTTAATTGAGAGGATTAATCACAGTTTAAAGAAACATTTTTAACAAGCGATAAAATCTGTGGATGGAATGATATGGTTGTGTCTAGGATAAAACTTAGGATTTTTGTGGTTGGTTCCAATGGTAAAATATTGGTGCATAATTCAATTAGTTGGTTCAAACAGGCCATGACTGGGTTTGAGAATAGATTACAGCTGGATTTTTGCAAATTGTTAATCTATTTGTTTGGATCCAGTCATCATAAGGCATACGGGAACAGACTTCAAGATCTCAATATGTATACTTTGGAGGAAAGGCAGGACAGATGAGACATGACAGACGTTTAAATATCAATGTGGTATAAATGCTTATGAGGCGGGTCTCATTAAATTGAAAGAAAGCTCTGGAATGAGGAGGCATAGGATACAGGTAAAAGGGGATAGATGCAGAAGTGACTTCAGAAAATATGTTTTCATTTAAAAGGTGGTGAATGCGAAGGTGGTGGAGACAAAAATTGTGGAGACAAAAATTGTATCTAAATTCAAGCTTGGGAAAAATACATTGTAGGGAGTGAAAGGAAGAGTAAATAATATGATTAGGCAGACTAAATAAGCCATATGGTCTTTATCTGTCTTCATGGTTCTCTGTTTCTATTATCTGTGGAGATGGGAAGGGATAGAGGAGATGACTTTTTCGGATTGTTGTGGACGGAGAAAATTCCAGTGGGGATGGATTATGATGGGTGAAATATCTGTCCCTGTGCAACTCTCTAGTCCAGGGATGTCAAAGTCCCTCCTCGAGGGCCGCAATCTACTTGGGTTTTCAGGATTTCCCCAATGAATATACATGAGATCTATTAGCATACAATTAAAGCAGTGCATGCAAATATATCTCATGCATATTCATTGGGAAAATCCTGAAAACCCGACTGGATTGCGGCCTTCGAGGAGGGACTTTGACACCTCTGTTCTAGTCAAAGAAGAGGAAGAATAAAAAGAGAATAGAATTTCATTCTATGAAAATGATACACAATTATGTGTCTAAACTAGAACTTAGAGAAAAAAAATTGTAATTTATTTTTAGCAAATCTCATGCTACAAAATAAATGTAGATCAATCAGAATCTATTATTCTAATGGGTCTCATTAATGGGGAAGCACTCCAAAGTTTCATTTTTAATGAAAAATAGTATGGAATTTAAATACATGGGGAATATAACTACCAAATGAATACAAAGATTTATGCAGAGTAATTATGCGCCCTTTATCAGCAGGATAAGAAAGGATTTAAATAGCCAATTTTATTGCCAGTTTCTTATAACATAAAATATTAACTATTAGTGTGAATATACTTCCTTATTTAGCATCATCACTCCTACTTTAATAACAATTCCATCGAATATTTTTTAAAAATTGTTTAGAACCATCATAGGGAAAGAGATACATTCTAGGGGAAATTGTAAGATACTGCAGCTGTCAAAAGAGTATGAAAACTTGAACTTTCACTTATAAAATGATATTATATAGTTGTTCATTGTCAGCTTGACATTCAAAGAGGTTTATACATTCGTCAGTGGCTGCTAAATGTACAAACCTTCTAGCTGTGAATTTTCAGTGGTACAATATAGATAGCTTTGCTGGAAATGATTTTAGAGCACCCTGACACTATCCAGATAGTGGTGGGATGGGGTGAGGATGGGGGAATGGGTGTTCAAGTCTATAGAAAATTGGCATATTCATCCATTATTTGTAAAGCTCTGTAGATTAGGCAAGGACAACCAAAACATTTTCATTTCAGGTTGTTTCCCATGGCATTTCCATGGCCATTTTGAGGTCCTTTTAAAAGCTGTGCTAAAACGTATTTTGCACGGGCTCTAAAATGACTGCAGTTTGGCTTTTCCTATTAATGGGCAGAGCACAGGGCCATCAGCATGTGAGCCCTTGTTACCTATTTTGTAAACAATAAGGGCTCCCAGGCTGATCCTGAGCTAATCACTCAGCACATGTCAATGCCCAGCACTAACTGATTAGCACAAGGCATGCCTACTTTATGCACCCAAACACAACCCCCACACTTAAAAATAAAATATTTTTAAGCATATGGGTAGCATGCGCTGAGCCTAGAATTAGTGCATGGCTCCTAAGCATGGCCAGCTAGCATCATTAAAAAAAAAGATAACATAAAACAAAAATCTATTTATATACCTCAATACCTTTCAGTTCCAAGCAGTTTACAAAGGAATTATGAAACATGTACATATACAGTAGATTAAGCAGTGGTAAGCAAACATTAGTACTTACTCTTGCATAGTAAAAGGCCTCGAGGCCATAATGGCCAGGCTATAGCAGACTAACTGCAATTGACCACCAGAAACTCATTACTATGTGTGGTGTAAAGCTCCAACTACTACTGTAGTTCTATTAGTCTAATGTACCCAGTTTGATTCTAAATATACCTCTGTAACCCGCACTCTAGTGCCTCCAGTATATTGTGAATGTCCCCAGTTTGGTTCTGAATATACACCACTGTAACCCTCAGTCCAATGCCTCCAGTATATTGTGAATGTTCCCAGTTTGGCTCTCAATGTACTTCTGTAACCCTCAGTCCAATTCCTCCAGTATATTGTGAATGGCTGGCCCGTACCGTCTCTCAAACATCAGAATTGACATCAGGTGAAGGCTTGTGGGCCGGCGCTGCTGCACGCGCCTGGCTCTTCACTTCTAGGATTTGCTGCGGCGGTGGACCATGATGGGAGAGGAAGAATCAGTGGTGAGTAGGCAAAGCTTTGGCATGGGAGGGAGGCAGGCTGGCTTCAGTGGTGGACAGGGGGGAAGGAAGAATCGGCGGTGGGTAGGCTTCAGCATGGGAGGGAGGCAGGCAGGCTAGCTTCCAGGGAGAGAGTGGGGCAAAGGCTGGAAGGCAGTGAGGGGGACATAGGAGGGTGGAAGGAAGGAGAGAGGCAGAAAAGGATGGGGGGGGGGTTGTAAGCAGAAGAAAGAGAGAAAGACCTGGACCAAAGGGGAAAGACAGGAAGCAGATGCTGGATTATGGGAGGTGCAGATAGAGGGGGAGAGATCCTGAGGAAGAACAAAGAAATGGAAGATCATGACAGAAGAGGGAGAGAGGAGGAGAGGGTTGTAAGCAGAAGAAAGACAGAGAGAGAGAGAGGCTTGGCTAAAGGGGAAAGACAGGAGGCAGATGCTGGACTATGGGAGGTGCAGACAGAAGAGACAGAGGGGGAGAGACCCTGAAGAAAAACAGAGATGCAAGATCATAAAAGAGGAGGGAGAGAGAGGGAAACATGTGGCTAATAGGACAGGGGGTAGGGGTGGTAAGCAGAAGAAAGAGAGAGAGAGAGAGAGGCCTAGACCAAAGGGGATGGAGCTGGATTGTGAAAAATGTTGGATAAGAAAGAAAGAAATATTGGATGCACAGTCAAAAGGAAGACTCATGAAATCACCAGACAACAAAGGTAGAAAAAATGAATTTAATTTCAATTTAGTAATCAAAATGTGTCAGTTTTGAGAATTTATATCTGCTGTCTATATTTTGCACTATATTTGTCTATTTTTCTACAGTTGTTACTTAGGTGACATTGCATGTTTTAAAGTCATCTGCCTTGACATCTCTGAAAAAAACCTGAATATAAATGATAATTAACATTTTCTCTGCGTACAGTGTGCTTTGTGTTTTTTAAATTTTATGGTTACCGTTATGTATTAATAAGATTATATTGTGTGTATATGAAAAATGGATAGAAGAAATTGCATTACAATTAGGATTATTATGGGGGTGGAGTCGGGTGGAGTTTGGGTGGATCTGGGGAGGAGCTTTTGGGCCCCCCAAACAAAAAGCGTTCCGCAGACTATGCTATCACCTCTTAACTTCATCCTATGCCCTCTCATTGCAGAGTTTCCTTTCAAATGAAAGAGACTCGACTCATACGCATTTACATTATACAGGTATGTAAACATTTCTATCATATCTCCCCCCTCCCGCCTTTCCTCTAAAGTATACAGATTGAGATCTTTAAGCCTGTCCCCATACGCCTTATCACGAAGACCACACACCATTTTAGTAGCCTTCCTCTAGACCGACTTCATCCTTTTTATATCTTTTTGAAGGTGTGGCTCTAGAATTGTACACCGTATTCTAAATGATGTCTCACCAGAGTCTTATACAGGGGAATCGATACCTCCTTTTTCCTACTAGCCATACCGCTCCCTATGCAACTTAGCATCCTTCTAGCTTTTGCCGTCACCTTTTCAACCTGTTTGGCCACCTTAAGATCATCGCATACAATCACACCCAAGTCCCGCTCTTCCGTCGTGCACATAAGTTCTTCACCCCCTATACTGTACTGTTCCTTCGGGTTTTTGCAGCCCAAATGCATGACCTTGCATTTCTTAGCATTAAATTTTAGCTGCCACAAATGAGAAAAACATGTTGTGTCTTCTGCTCATTTTCATTCATTTATCATATGTGACTTTATGGGATATGTTGTTGACATTTCCCACGTCATTGCAAATGGCAATGTGGATAAATTTAGGTTAGCAATAAGGCTGTTCTAAATTTTACATATAGCTATACAATCATGTGATACATCTGCTTCTGAGGAGCACTGATTGCCAGTTGCTTTTCACATTTCCTTTATAGTTTTGCTACTAACTGACAAGGTTTTCCATACTTGAGTGCCATTCTTTTTGTCACAATATATTGTTCCTTCTACTGCATTTCAACCTAGAGATCAAGTCAGCAGACTTTCTTTCTTCCTGTCATGTAATCTATTTAGTTACCATCTGTCGAGTTAGTTTTGTGATGCTAGAACTGATACTTTGGAATGACTTATAAGATATTTATGCTTGGAGATGTAATTCCATGAATTTAAGGCAGGGTTGAAATTATTTATTATATTTAATTCTGTTTTACATTTTAGTTTTCAGAAATGATGTTATTGTGATTTGATATTTGTGATTTTTTTTTTTATACTGAACTACAAACCACTTAGGCCCTGACAGTGGCATAGTAAGGGTGAATGTTGCCCGGGGCGGTGGCATAGTAACATAGTAACATAGTAACATAGTAGATGACGGCAGATAAAGACCCGAATGGTCCATCCAGTCTGCCCAACCTGATTCAATTTAAATTTTTTTTTTTTTTTCTTCTTAGCTATTTCTGGGCGAGAATCCAAAGCTTTACCCGGTACTGTGCTTGAGTTCCAACTGCCAAAATCTCTGTTAAGACTTACTCCAGCCCATCTACACCCTCCCAGCCATTGAAGCCCTCCCCAGCCCATCCTCCACCAAACGGCCATATACAGACACAGACCGTGCAAGTCTGCCCAGTAACTGGCCTAGTTCAATATTTAATATTATTTTCTGATTCTAAATCTTCTGTGTTCATCCCACGCTTCTTTGAACTCAGTCACAGTTTTACTCTCCACCACCTCTCTCGGGAGCGCATTCCAGGCATCCACTACCCTCTCCGTAAAGTAGAATTTCCTAACATTGCCCCTGAATCTACCACCCCTCAACCTCAAATTATGTCCTCTGGTTTTACCATTTTCCTTTCTCTGGAAAAGATTTTGTTCTACGTTAATACCCTTTAAGTATTTGAACGTCTGAATCATATCTCCCCTGTCTCTCCTTTCCTCTAGGGTATACATATTCAGGTCTTCCAGTCTCTCCTCATACGTCTTCTGGCGCAAGCCTCCTATCATTTTCGTCACCCTCCTCTGGACCGCCTCAAGTCTTCTTATGTCTTTCGCCAGATACGGTCTCCAAAACTGAACACAATACTCCAAGTGGGGCCTCACCAATGACCTGTACAGGGGCATCAACACCTTCTTCCTTCTACTGACTACGCCTCTCTTTATACAGCCCAGAATCCTTCTGGCAGCAGCCACTGCCTTATCACACTGTTTTTTCGCCTTTAGATCTTCGGACACTATCACCCCAAGGTCCCTCTCTCCGTCCGTGCATATCAGCTTCTCTCCTCCCAGCATATACGGTTCCTTCCTATTATTAATCCCCAAATGCATTACTCTGCATTTCTTTGCATTGAATTTTAGTTGCCAGGCATTAGACCATTCCTCTAACTTTTGCAGATCCTTTTTCATATTTTCCACTCCCTCTTCGGTGTCTACTCTGTTACAAATCTTGGTATCATCTGCAAAAAGGCACACTTTTCCTTCTAGCCCTTCAGCAATGTCACTTACATACATATTGAACAGGATTGGCCCCAGCACCGAACCCTGAGGGACTCCACTAGTCACCTTTCCTTCCTTCGAGCGACTTCCATTAACCACCACCCTCTGGCGTCTGTCCGATAGCCAGTTTCTGACCCAGTTCACCACTTTGGGTCCTAACTTCAGCCCTTCAAGTTTGTTCAACAGTCTCCTATGAGGAACTGTATCAAAGGCTTTGCTGAAATCCAAGTAAATTACATCTAGCATATGTCCTTGATCCAGCTCTCTGGTCACCCAATCAAAAAATTCAATCAGGTTCGTTTGGCACGATTTACCTTTTGTAAAGCCATGTTGCCTCGGATCCTGTAACCCATTAGATTCAAGGAAATACACTATCCTTTCTTTCAGCAACACTTCCATTATTTTTCCAACAACTGAAGTGAGGCTCACCGGCCTGTAGTTTCCTGCTTCATCCCTGTGACCACTTTTATGAATAGGGACCACATCCGCTCTCCTCCAATCCCCAGGAATCACTCCCGTCTCCAGAGATTTGTTGAACAAGTCTTTAATAGGACTCGCCAGAACCTCTCTGAGTTCCCTTAGTATCCTGGGATGGATCCCGTCTGGTCCCATCGCTTTGTCCACCTTCAGTTTTTCAAGTTGCTCATAAACACCCTCCTCCGTGAACGGCGCAGAATCTACTCCATTTTCTCGTGTAACTTTGCCGGATAATCTCGGTCCTTCTCCAGGATTTTCTTCTGTGAACACAGAACAGAAGTATTTGTTTAGCACATTTGCTTTCTCCTCATCACTCTCCACATATTTGTTCCCAGCATCTTTTAGCCTAGCAATTCCATTTTTTATCTTCCTCCTTTCACTAATATATCTGAAAAAATTTTTATCTCCCTTTTTTACATTTTTAGCCATTTGTTCTTCCGCCTGTGCCTTCGCTAAACGTATCTCTCTCTTGGCTTCTTTCAGTTTCACCCTGTAGTCCTTTCTGCTCTCCTCTTCTTGGGTTTTTTTATATTTCATGAACGCCAACTCTTTCGCCTTTATTTTCTCAGCCACTAGGTTGGAGAACCATATCGGCTTCCTTTTTCTCTTGTTTTTATTGATTTTCTTCTCATAAAGGTCCGTAGCCATTTTTATCGCTCCTTTCAGCTTAGACCACTGTCTTTCCACTTCTCTTATGTCCTCCCATCCTAACAGCTCTTTCTTCAGGTACTTTCCCATTGCATTAAAGTCCGTACGTTTGAAATCTAGGACTTTAAGTATCGTGCGGCCGCTCTCCACTTTAGCCGTTATATCAAACCAAACCGTTTGATGATCGCTACTACCCAGGTGAGCACCCACTCGAACATTAGATATACTCTCTCCATTTGTGAGGACCAGATCCAATATCGCTTTTTCCCTTGTGGGTTCCGTCACCATTTGTCTGAGCAGAGCCTCTTGAAAGGCATCCACAATCTCCCTACTTCTTTCCGATTCCGCAGTCGGAACATTCCAGTCCGCATCCGGCAGGTTGAAATCTCCCAACAGCAGAACCTCCTCTTTCCTTCCAAACTTTTGGATATCCACAATCAGATCCTTATCAATTTGCTGCGATTGAGTCGGAGGTCTGTAGACTACACCCACGTAGATAGAAGTTCCATCTTCTCTTTTCAGAGCAATCCACCTCCACTGCCCTCCACTGCCCTCTTCCCCACCACCCCCTTGCCGCATGCGTGCCCCCTTCCCTTTCTCTTTTTTAGCTCTCCAGCATCAGCAGCATGTCCACGTCAGTGTCAGCTCGCCCTTTGACATCACATCCTAGGTGCAGTTCCCGGAAGTGACATCGGAGAGTGCGCCGATGCCAACGCAGGCAGCAACCTCCCGCTGGGAAAGGAAAAAAGGTATGGGGGGAAGGCAAGGGGTACACACATGGCAAGGAGAGAAGGAGAGGAGGGGTGCCCGCCCCACCCCCACACACACCCCGCCCCCCCCCTTGCTAAGCCACTGGGCTCTGTGGCAGGTACCGACAAAACGGGTGCCTGCTGCATTTCAATCACTGACAGGTGCAGCTTCCAGAATCATGGCTCCCAAGGACCCAAGGTGCTGAAAATGTAGGCCATGGTTTTACAAGCCTAAATTTCCTGTACCCAAAGTCCTTCCTGAATCGCGGCCAGTAGCACATAGTGATGCCGAAGTCCGCCATTCCTAACCATGCCCACTTCCAGGCTTTGGAATCAGTATATGCTGCTGGCTGCTAGGGACCTAAAGCACTGGTCCTGGAGGCTGTGTAACAGTGTCTTTTTTTTTTTTTTTTTTAAATGAGTGTTTAATTGAGTTTTAATGGTGCGACCAATTACCACACCATTTAAACTCTAGTAAACCAATTAAGCTAGGCGGTGGTAGGGCGGCTGTAGCCGCATAAATTTTGACAGCTTTTGTAGAATCTGATCCTTAGAGGGGCATAATCAAAAAAAACATCTAAGTCCGTTTTGGGCCTAAGTTGCTAGTTGGACATCTACAAAGTCAATTCTTAAAAAATGCGTCCAATATTTTTTTCACGAAAATCATCTAACTGTACGTCCAGCCATTTGATCGTCCAGATCGCTAAATCATCTATCTTTATACCCCATTTTCGACCAAAAATTCATTGAAGTCAAAAACTTTTGGGAATGGGAGGGGCCTGAAAAGTGAGGGACTGAACACCCAGACATGGCAATATAGTAGTGGAGTACCTTACAGGGCACTTCTGTGAACTTCACAAATAGGGAGCCACATAAACATCTTACCACAACTCCCTTATAGGTTATGGCGAGCCCCCCAAAACACCCCCCAGAACCTACTAAACCCACCTATCTTCCACCCCGATAGCCATTCTGGCTGCAGGTGCCTCTTATATGGCAGTACAAAAGGGTTTGGAGGATGCACATGTTTCACCATTAATGCAGTGATTAGAGTGGCTTATGGGCCTGGGTCCTCCTCTCCATGGTTCACTAACCCACTCCCAAGACCACTTACGCCACCTCTATGCAGCTCTATTAGGCTTTCCTATGCCAGGCTGCCAGGTGCTGATGTTCTGGAGGCAGATATGTAAAGTTGTTATTATGATTCTTATGGGAGTGGGTGTGGGATCAGTGATCACTGGGGCAGTGTGTGGGGGTCTGTAAATTGTGTCTGCAGTGCTTATTTGGTCACTTTGGATACCGTCTGTGGACTTAGACTTGGTTTTAGATGGCCTAAGTCACAATGTCCAAGTTCCCTCTAGGCAGTGTTGTAAAACTTTTGTTTATACATGCAGTACAACTAAGTCTAGGACGGCCCATGTCCCGCCCAAATTTCACCCTCACCACTTCTCCTAAAATGCTCCTTTTAGCTCTGGGCATACTGCAGCACTGTGAAGGCCTAAGTCATTTTTAGATACATCTAAAACCATGTTTGATTATCGGCACTTGGACGACTTGTCTCACTGATCGTCTAAGTGCCGATTTAGGCCATTTTTTAGACGTATTTCCATTTTGATTATGAGCCCCTTTGGTTTTAGGCAATATATCAAGTTTTATTAAAACTTGGAAACTTGACTGGTGGATGAGCATCACCATCTATCTGAATAAGGAGACCGATTGTCACTGTATATGTACATTCAACACTGTCAATTCTGTAGATAGTGGTGCTGAATATTCAAAAAAGTGGCATTTTAGAAAGAACAATCAAAGCAGAATATGGTTGTCATTGCATTGCAAATGTCTATTCCACATGTATTTTAGAACAGGAAACCTGTTCTAAAATACATGCGAGATGGATGACCTTATACTGGAAACATCAGCATGAATATCCATGTTACAAAGTGAACAGGGCAAAAACACTACATGGATATCTGTGTGGCATCATGCTGCTTTGTTAAGAATGTCTGTAGTATCTGAAGCTTTCATTGAGCCTGCTACCTCTTGCCATATGGCTGTGGAGGAGAGGGATACAGACAAGAATAATTTATCTAATGAACATAGTACTCAATGAGGAGTATGAAATAAGAGTGGAGAGATACTAAGGACCTGTAAAATGAATGCAACTGTAAGTCAGCAAGAGGACATAAGAACATAAGAATAGCCTTACTGGGCCAGACCAATGGTCCATTTAGCCCAACATCTCGTCTTCACGATGGCCAATCCAGGTCACCTGGCAAAAACCCAAATAGTAGCAACATTCCAAGCTACTGATATACAGCATGCAGTGGCTTCTCCCAGGTCTGTCTCAATAGCAGACTATGGACTTTTCCTTCATAAACTTGTCTAAACCTTTTTTAATACCAGCTATGTTAACCGCTCTTACCACATCCTCTGTCAATGCATTCTAAAATTTAACTATTCTCTGAGTGAAAAAAATATTTCCTCCTATTAGTTTTAAAATAATCTCCTTGTAACTTCATTGAGTGCTCCCTAGTCTTTACAATTTTGGATGGAGTAAAAAAAAAAAAAAAATCAGTCCACTTGTACCCATTCCACACCATTCCAAGCTGAAGAGCCATAACCTCTTTAGTATTCCTCATAAAAGAGGAGATCCACCCATTGTATCATCTTGGTCACTCTTTGAACCTTTTCTAGTACTTCTGTATCTTTTTTGAGATAAGGAGACCAGAATTGAAAGCAATACTCAAGGTGAGGTTGCACCATGGAACAATACAGAGACTTTATAACAGTCTTATTTACCATCCCTTTTCTAATAATTCCTAGCATCTTTTTTGGCCATCGCAGCACATTGGGCAGAAGGTTTCATCGTATCTTCTACAATGACACGGATCTTTTTCTTGGGCATTGATCCCCAAGGTGGATCCTAGCATCTGGTAACTATGATTTGGGATATTCTTCCCAATGTGTATCACTTTGCATTTGTCCACATTAAATTTCATCTGCTATTTGGACGCCCAGTCTTCTAGTTTTCTAAGTTCTGCCTGCAATTTTTCACAGTCTGCATACATTTTAACAACTTTGGACAGTGTAGTGTCATCTGCAAATTTAATCACTTCACTCATTGTTCCAATTTCTTGATCATTTATAAATAAGATCCCAGTGGCACTCCATTTACCCTCCTCCATTGAGAAAAATGGCTATTTAATCCTACCCTATGCTTTCTCTCTGATAACCAGTTCCTAATCCACAACCGAACACTGCTGACGGGTGCTTGGAGGTGGATCCAGTCATCGAATATGTCAATCGAAGTGGTTCCAAATGTGCTTGATTGGGTTAAGGTCTGGGGAATTCAGAGGCTAGGGAAGTATCTGAAAGTCTTGGTCATGCCCTGTGAACCACTTGCAAACAATTCTGATGGTATGATGCCACATTGTTCTTTATGAAATATCCCATCGACCATAGGGAAGACCATTAACTTGTATGGGTGTATTTAATCAGCAAGGATGGAGAGATACCCATATCAGTTGAGAATATCTTCCAGTGGTATCAAGGGACCCAGATCATACCAAGAAAACATTCCCCAGACCATAACGCCGTCGCCACCAGCTTGTGCACATCCAACATCCATCTCTTCGATGGAGCTCAAAATATGACTCATCAGAGAAGGCAACTCTACCAGTTGGTGTAAGTCTAATGTCAGTACTCCTGTGCAAATTGCAGCAATTTTTGTGATTTTTTTTTGCAATGAACTCTCTTGAGCACGGGTACAGTCACAAGCTGTCTGCTCCAGAGCCCCATTCATAACAGGGTTCACAGCATAGTCATTTTGGACACACATCTGGAAGCCTCCTGATTCATTTGGACAGTGAGTTGCTCCATGGTAGCATGCCAATTAGCCAGTACCAACCTGCACAGCCGACGTTCACTTCTCACAGCGATGGTTCATGCTGCTCCATAGTTACCACATCGGGTCATCAAATAGGTTCCATTTATCTATTCATGGTACACTTTACCTACAGCAGCCCATGAACAGTTAACAAACCCCACCATTTCTGAAATGCTGCAACCCTTGGCCTTTTTCAATGTCTGATAAATCACGCTTTTTCCAATGACAGTCATGGTTCTCTAACATTAGCAACTTGCTGACATTCCATCTTATATACCCATGAAGTCTGCATGCAACACCTGCATTTGTTCATTGGCTGTGCATCCCTGACGTCAGAGGTAGGTGGTAGTCATAATAATGTGATGTAACCATGTAAAATCCTATCTCAGTGATGTGCGAGGTCCACCACCTTTGCACCATGCAGGCAAATGACTAGGCAATCCTCAAGTCCACCAGCCATCCAGCTATCTACATGCTTAATGATCGAATCACCAACTATAAACTGAAAAGAAGCTGAAAAAGTGAATTGAAGAAAGGGGTTATGAACACTGAAAGTAAATAAATCATGCGGCAAGATTTTGAACAGATTGAAGAGTGAGACAATTTAGTCGGAGACCTTTGAAGAGCAAATCTAAATGGGAGGTAATGATAATATGGATAATGGTTTTCACAGTGTTCTCAGAAATGAAGGAATACATTTTAGTGATTGTATAGAGAAAGAAATAACGGACTTTAGCAGTCTGTTGGATGTGAACTGAGAAAGGGAGAAGAAAGATTATAAGCTGAGGAGACTGGAGGGTGACGGTTAACCACAGAAATAGAGAATGGGGAAAAAGGTTTAGGGAGAAAGATAAGAAGCTGAGTCTTGGCTATGTTCAGTTTCACATGGCAGTGAAAAATCCGGGCACCAATGTCAGACAAGCAGGCTGAGACTTGGGTCTGGATTTCTGGTGAAACTTCTGGTATGGAGAAGCTAGATCCTGGGAATCATCAGCATAAAGATGGTAAAGAAAACTGTGGAAGGAGAGTAATGCACTCAGTGAATAAGTATAAAGAGAAAAGGGAAGAGGTCCCAAGACAGATCCCTGAAGTGTACCATTGATAGTGGCATAGCAGCGGAGGAGGATCCACCAGAACATACACTAAAATTACAATGAGAGAGAACAATAAACCCAAGACAGAACAGAACCTTTAAATCTAAGTGAAGATGGTATGTCAAGGAGTATGTGGGGGGCACTCGGAGAAATTAAAAGGGGACAGGTTTAGAACAAATGCCAGAAAGTTCTTTTTCACCCAGAGGGTGGTGGATACATGGAATGCGCTTCCGGAGGCTGTGATAGGCCGGAGCACATTACAAGACTTCAAAGAAGGTTTGGATAGGTTCCTAGAAGATAAAGGAATTGAGGGGTACAGATAGGAGTAGAGGTGGGTTTAGGGATAGTCTGGGACCACTGCTCAGGCAATGGGCCTGCTGGGCCGCCGTGGGAGCGGACCGCTTGGTGAGATGGACCTCTGGTCTGCCTCAGCGGAGGCAACTTCTTATGTTCTTATCAACAGTGTGACAAACAGTCAAAAACGATGAGACTTGAATAAAGGCCCTGATATTTGGCCAGAAACAGGTCACTGGAGATTTTGAAAAGGGCTGTTTTTGTAGAATATAGAGAGCTAAAGTCAGTTTGGAGTGGATCAAGAATAGTTTGAAATGAAAGAAATTCTAGACAAGTGGTGGTAAATAGATCATTCAAGTATCTTAGATAAGAGGGAGGAAGGAGATGGGAGGTTAATTGAGGGTGGGGGTAGATAAGATCTAGTGAAGTTTTTTTGAGGAATGCTATAACCGAAGTACAGCAGAAGACATCAGGAAGACTGAGAATATGACAGATAGAAGGGATTATAATAGGGGAGGGGCTCAGAGATGCAGATAGTCATTTTGAAGAGTGAGGTATAGTTTCCTCTTCTGTGATTTTAGAAAATGAAAGAGTGGCAGAGTTTTAAGGAAGATTGTGACAATAAAGTGGGGGAAGGGGAGAAGAATATATCCTACTTGGGAACTCAAGATTAGCCTTGTGAACCTTGTGGGCAGAAAATGGGGGGGGGGAGGTTAGAAATAGAGGTACTTGGGGATGGTGGTAGTATGGTAAAGAGACAGTGAAGATTGCAGATAAGAGAGCTTGTCAGATGGATTTAGTAATCTTGTTTGGAAGGAGTTAGCAAAAATTTGAAATGTATGAATTCAGCATGTTCACAGGATTTTAACCACAAGCAATGAGGTCCAGATACTATAAAAGACACCTAAAGCTAGACACCTAAATTGAAGTGCCTAGCTGATTTAGGCACCTAACTTAATTTTTTAAATTGACACCATTAATGAGAAATAATGAGCTCATAATTGGCAAAAATTAAAATTAATTGGATGTTAGACTCCTAACTCAGTAGTAGCCTAGCCCAAGGTGCCTACCAGAAAGTGGATATGTTTATGGGTGGATCGTGGCCATGTTTTGTGTTTAGGTCAAGAAAACCCTGGCATAAATAGGGGACACCTAAGATTTTGATGCCTACCAGTGCTTAAGTCCAATTTAGGCACTGTCACAAACACTCCTTGGAGCGGAGTTGAAAAGTGACAAACCTCTACTTTGGCGTGTCCCCTACTCCCAACGGTATCCTCAGGTCTTTTGGTCAGCCCTTGGTAAAAAGGTAAGCCCTGGCTTTAACCATTCAAAATATCAAAGCTCAGTCAGAATTCCTCAAAATCAATAATAGATTTTATTCTGACCTCAGTGGTCAAAAAGGTGTGGAGGGGCATAATCAAAAAAAGCGTCTAAGTCCCCTCTTGGCCTAAGTCCCTAAACGTTCAACCCAGAAGCAGGGAAAGTGTCCATAACAAAAACAAACGTCCATGTTTTGATTATGGCCTTCCTCTGCCTAAACGCCCAATCTCCACTATGTCTAAAAGTACCCCCACACCAGTAGGCAGGGCTTTGGGATGGATGGGCCAATCCGGCCTCATTCCGTCGTTGGCTGCCTGCCGGACTGGCAGGTTTGGCTCCCGTCTGTCCAGCCAACTAAACAAAGGTACGGGGAAGGGGGTGGGGGTGTTGTGGGGGTCGGCCAGGGGATCGAGGGTCGGCTGGGGGGGCGGTCGGAGGTTCTTGGGGGGGGCGGTCGTTGGGGGGAGGGGGGTTTGCGTCGAGGGCAGGAGGGCCTGGGATCCCTCCTGCAAGTAACATAGAAACATAGAAATAGACGGCAGATAAGGGCCAAGGCCCATCCAGTCTGCCCACCCTAATGTCCCTCCCCTACCATTGCCCTGTGAATAGATCCCTCCTCTTCTTTTGCCCTGTGAATAGATCCCACGTGACGATCCCATCTAGCCTTAAAATCAGGCACGCTGCTGGCCTCGATCACATGTAGTGGAAGACTATTCCAGCGATCAACCACCCTTTCTGTGAAAAAGAATTTCCTGGTGTCAGCTCGTAGTTTCCCTCCCCTAAGTAATGTAGTGCGGGGAAGGGTAGGGGGTCGCCGTGGCCAGGAGGGTTTGGGCTCCCTCCTGGCCCGATGTTGTCGGGGGGGGCAGGATTGGCTGGGCCAGGAGGGTTTGGACTCCCTCCTGGCCCGAACAACTAGCGGAGGGGTGGTTGCCAGGGCCAGGAGGACTTGGGCTCCCTCCTGGCCCGATATTGTCGGGGAGTTGGGGAGTCAGCGGGGCAAGAGGGCTTGGGCTCCCTCTTGCCACGATCGTGTCGGGGGTGTCGCGGTCGGCTGGGGCAAGAGGGCTTGAGCTCCCTCTTGCCCCGATGTTGTGTGTGTGTGGGGGGGAGTGATGCATCGCGGCAGGTGAGATGCCTCATCTCCCCTACCGCGATGCCATCACTCCTCTACCCGAACTGCTGCGGGTCGCAGAAGTTCGGGTAGAAGAGTGATGGCACCGCGGTAGGGGAGATGAGGCTTCTCTCCTGCCGCAATAGTTAGGTTTTCTGGCCGCTGAACTGATGGCGCCAGCGGCCATCAGCTCAGCGGCCCCTTTTTCGGCCCTTAGACCTGGTTTTATTTCGTCTAAGTGAAAAAGGTCTAAGTGCCGACTAAACTGTATTGGTTATACCTGCTGTACGGCTAGGTGTAGGTCGGCCCACCTCCCGCCCACTGCCCGCCCTTTCCCCTCCTCTAAACACACCTCTTTTCTCTCTGTGCGTTTAGAGGCAGGGGAAAGGCCTAAGTTGGTTTTAGATACGTCTAAAAACCAGCTTTGGTTATGGGTACTTGGACGATCAGGCTTTTTGATCGTCCAAGTAGCCATTTAGGACACTTTTTAGACTTTTTTTTTTAATTATTACCCCCATAGCATACAGGTAAATACATGCAGCTTTCCACAAATCCAGTTTTCAAAGAAAAATAAAGTTCCAAAAGAAAACACAGAGTGTCTTGCCAGAGTTCATCCACTCTGGCTCAGCATGGAAATTATACTTGCATTAAAAAACAAACAAACAATCTTTCTTTCTGAAGCAGTTGTTTAAAAGTCATGAATGAGATGTTCACAGCATTTATGTAAAGTCATAGCAGCATACACTTGATATACTTTCTGAGGCAGCAAGCGGAAGGTCAGCTTTGCATAAGGCTCAACAGTGCTGTAGCTACCTCTTGGAAAGCAGCACAGCTGAGAGAGATCCTATGATTACAATCCCAGCAATGGTACACACAGTAAGGTTTCAAACTACAAAAACAATCACACAGTTCAATGTTCTTTAGCCCAAAAAGTAGTAGGCTACCATAAAAGTAGTAGGCTACCAGCTCTAAGGTGAAAAAAGTTTCCCAGTCAAAAAATAATGTTTAGCTCAAAACAAGCAGCAAAAACATACATTTCTTGCTATGAAAAAACAAACAAACCACCAGCTGCTTCTCAGCTACTCACCGTGTTAGTTAATGTCCATAAGCTCTGCCTGGCTTTCTGAGATAGGGCCAGCTTCCTTAACTTCCATTCCCTCAAGTACCTCTGGAAATTGGAAGTTAGAAGTGGGGAGACTTTCTTCCACTTCCTGCATTGGCCAATCTGGGACCTCAGAGTCTGCTTCCTCCTTCCAAGGCTCCTGCCCTGCTCTATGCTGCTGGAGAGTCTGAGTCTCTGACTCTCTCCTCCCCCTACTGCTTGCTTCAGCCTGCCTTTAACCAGCTCAAAGCCACTCCCCTTCAGTCTATAGAGGGGGATGGGCTTTGGTTCTACTGCAGGCTTTCCCTGTCTGTTTTGCCTTGGTTTCCTAGGGCCAGCTAGCTTGTCTTTAGCTGCCCTAGCTGATGTATTGATTGGGTGCCAATGCTGTGAGTCTGCCTGCCCCTGATCCAGTTCACCACTGCTTTTATCATATGGCCAAGGGAGATCAGCCTCAAGTTTGTCACCAGCACTAATCTGGTCAGCTCTTCTGCACATGATCCTTTTGTTAATTTTAGGTGCAAAACTAGCATGGGTGCTTGGTTTGTCACAGCACCAATAGATGCAATTCTATAAACAGTGCCTAACTAAAGAGTAAAAGCTTCTATGCACCATTTATAGAATCAAGGCCTGAATGCAGAACGCAAACAAACTTAGGTTGCAGATTCTGGAGGTCAGCCAAGGCTAGGGTCATACATCTTAGAGAATGGGGAATGAGAAGAGCAAGGGTGTCCAGAGCAGAGAAAAAATAGAAGTAGAGGAAGAAACAGCCTCATTGACAGACTTAGATAATACAATGGATGAGAGGAGAGATACAACAATGGTAGAGAGAGTACAAGGGTCAATAACCTAAAGATTTCAAAATGTGTTGGAGGTGATTATATGAGACTGAGGGGGAGGATGATTAAGTATGAAAGTTATCATATGATGGTCAGAGAGAGGAAGAACAGAGACAGAAATCAGATTGAGCAGCTGGAGAAGAAGGATGCATAAATTAAGAGCATGTCGTGCTCCTTTGTGTGCTCCTTCATGCGCTTCATGTGGGTGCCTTTTAAATCTTTCTGTTCCTTTTATTGTTTTATCTGACTTTTTCTTTTAGTATTATCTTGGAACCATCAACATCATCTATCCCTGTGACCCAATTCCTTTATCACCTTCCAGTGACTCAGTTCCTGCATTTCTTCTTTTGTGCTTCCTAGATCCATTAATTGGTCACTTACAGTCAATGATTAATACTAGGCTTTCAACGGCTGACTTCCCCTCTGCTTGGAAGCATGCAATGATCACCTCTTTGCTTAAGAATTCTAATTTTGATCCTAATATTGTTACTAATTATAGACCTATCTCTAATCTGGGATGCACCAGGGAGGGGCCTAGGACTCTGGTTGGCCAAGGTGACTAAAGTCCCTCCTATGGTGAAGGCCTTCCATTTTAATGTGGCAGGTCTTCTGGCAGAAGGGAGTGGGCATTCCTCTTGCAAGCCATCAGATTAAGGTATGGAGGTATTCGGGGGGGGTAGGGTCAGGGACACAAGGTAGGTTGAGGAGCACAGGGGATGTTGGGAGGTTGAGGAGTGTCAGGGTTAGAGCCAGGAGATATCAGGGGATGTTGGGGGGTTGGGGTGGAGTCAGGGGTGTTTGGGGGGCTTCAGGGGATGAAAGAGCCAGAGGCAGGAGGGAGTGAGCATTCCTCCTGGGGGATGTTTTGCGGGGCTGGCAGCAGGAGGAATTGGGCACTCCTCCTACTGTGGACATTTGGGGGGGGGGTCTTCAGGGTTCCAGCAGGACAGAGTGGGCATCCCTCCTACCAGGGAATGTCTCGGGGGTGGGGGAAGGAAGCAAGAGGAATTGGGCACTCTTCCTGCCGCAGACATTCATGAGGGAGAGGCTTTGGGGGTTCTGGCAGGAGGGAGTGGGCATCCCTCCTGCTGGCCAACTTCACAAGGGGGACAGATTCCCTGCCACGACTGCTAAACTGATTGCCGTAGAGAGATTTCCTTGCGGCAATCAACTCAGCAGCAACACAACTCTCTAACCGGCACCTATGATATGGATACCGGTTAGAGAATCGGGGTTGTTAGGTGGGGTTAGGCAAGACATGGGCAATTCCTGTACTCAAGGGCCGGAATTCAATCGGGTTTTCAGGATTTCCCTAAAGAATATGCATGAGATCTATTTGCATGCACTACTTTCAATGCATATTCATTGGGGAAATCCTGAAAACTCGATTGGATTCCGGCCCTCGAGAACTGGAGTTGCCCATGTCTGGGTTTGGCGGACAGATGGATGCCCGTGTACGATTCTCAAAAATTGCTTAGGTGGCTGCTGAGACCAGGCATCCTATACAGAATCCGGCCCCTAGAGGCATAAAAATCAGGTGTTGTTAACATGAAAGTTAAAAGTCCTCAATAATGAGGGAAGGAAGGAAGGTTCAGAAAAAAGGAAAGTCAGGAGTCAGTCAGAAAGGCAGGAAGAGAACTTATCAGGAGGTTGATAAATGACAGCTTCCTAGAGAAACAGTAGAGCGAATAGACAGAAGGAGTATCCCTAGTTGTAAAATTGCCCCTGTTTGGTTATGAGTGTATGATAGGTAAGTCTCTCTATGGATAGGAACCTATGAACTAGGGGAGCATAATGGATCATGAGAAAAGCAATTACAGCTTTGCCTAGAAATGGAAATTCAATTCTCAACACACAGTTAATGAGACCATTATTTTGTTCTCCATAGCCCCTAACACTTAGATGCTGTTATGCTGATTCTAAGTGATTTGTATCATTATGTTCTGTAAATGATGAAAATTAGCATAAATTGCTTGAAATGTGTCATTTGAAGAGCAATGCAGAGTGCTGTTGAGTATTGTCTTTTCGCTTTGGAAAACATTACAGTATAATTACCTTGTGTCCTCTGTGCAAATATTCAAAGTGTGAAATGTGAAATGCTGCCCATAAAAGTAAAGTAAAAAAAAAACCCCAAAAAGCCAGTCAACTTTTGTGTTTATTTATACCTGGTTGCAACCTTCATGTTAATTGAATTAAGGGGGAAAAGTGTCAGGCAATGAAAATGTTTCACATGATGGGAAAGGTGTACTCTAACAGAAATATATAAGTAAGCATGACAACCTAGTTTCTCTGATGATATGATTTGACTAATTTCAATCATGTAACAACAAACAATCATACATATGATTGCGTAATCTGTTAAGGATGCACTAATATTGATGCAACAGTTACATATGAAAATATTTCTCTGATTGAGCATAGTTTGCAGGTGGGGTAAATGGGCATATATGCCAGTATTCTGGTCTTTTACATGAGTTTGTTCTACCTAAATGTTTATGTTTATTCAGGTGCTTATATATGTTTATTCAGGTGCTTATATAGCGCCTCTCATCATAGTAACATAGTAACTTAGAAGATGACGGCAGATAAAGACCCGAATGGTCCATCCAGTCTGCCCAACCTGATGCAATTTAAATTTTTTAATTTTTTCTTCTTAGCTATTTCTGGGCAAGAATCCAAAGCTTTACCCTGTACTGTGCTTGGGTTCCAACTGCCGAAATCTCTGTTAAGACTTACTCCAGCCCATCTACACCCTCCCAGCCATTGAAGCCCTCCCCAGCCCATCCTCCACCAAACGACCATATACAGACACAAACCATGCAAGTCTGCCCAGTACTGGCCTTAGTTCAATATTTAATCTTATTTTCTGATTCTAGACCCTTTGTGTTCATCCCACGCTTCTTTGAACTCAGTCACAGTTTTACTCTCCACCACCTCTCTCGGGAGCGCATTCCAGGCATCTACCACCCTCTCCATAAAGTAGAATTTCCTAACATTGCTCTTGAATCTACCACCCCTCAACCTCAAATTATGTCCTCTGGTTTTACCATTTTCCTTTCTCTGAAAAAGATTTTGTTCTACGTTAATACCCTTCAAGTATTTGAACGTCTGAATCATATCTCCCCTGTCTCTCCTTTCCTCTAGGGCACATGTGTCAAACACAAGGCCCGCGGGCCAAATCTGGCCCGCCAGGCCTTGCAATGTGGCCCGCACCGCACTGTCATCACTGCATGCCGCTGCGTTCCATCACAATGACACGCGGTGACATAGGAGGCTTGTGATCTCGCCGGCCGTACTTGCTATCTATCTCCCCCCATCGACCGCCCCCCCCCCCAAGAACCTCCGACCGCCCCCCCAGCCGACCCGCGACCCCCCTGGCCGACCCCCACGACACCCCCACCCCCCTTCCCCGTACCTTTCTGTAGTTGGCCGGACAGACGGGAGCCAAACCCGCCTGTCCGGCAGGCAGCCAACGACGGAATGAGGCCGGATTGGCCCATCCGTCTCAAAGCTCCGCCTACTGGTGGGGCCTAAGGCGCCGGGCCAATCAGAATAGACCCGGGAGCCTTAGGTCCCATCAGTAGGCGGAGCTTTGAGACGGATGGGCCAATCCGGCCTCATTCCGTTGTTGGCTGCCTGCCGGACAGGCGGGTTTGGCTCCCGTCTGTCCGGCCAACTACAGAAAGGTACGGGGAAGGGGGGTGGGGGTGTTGTGGGGGTCGGCCAGGGGGGTCGGAGGTTCTTGGGGGGGGGCGGTCGATGGGGGAAGGGGGGTTTGCGTCGAGGGCAGGAGGGCCTGGGATCCCTCCTTCCCGTAATGTAGTGCGGGGTGGGGGTAGGGGGTCGCCGTGGTCAGGAGAGTTTGGGCTCCCTCCTGGCCCCGAACAACTAGCGGGGGGGGGGGGGTCGCCAGGGCCAGGAGGACTTGGGCTCCCTCCTGGCCCGATATTGTCGGGGAGTTGGGGAATCGGCGGGGCAAGAGGGCTTGGGCTCCTTTTTGCCCCGATCGTGTCGGGGAGTCGGGGGGGCAAGAGGGCTTGAGCTCCCTCTTGCCCCGATCATGTTGGGAGTCGGGGAGTCGGCGGTCCTTCGGGGTGGGGGTGCAGGTGCGTGCGAGCGGTCCTGCTTGGGGTGAATCGGACGTCGAGGGGGGGGGAACTATGTAAAAAAAACAGATACAGAGTTTTCAAACTGTCAGTTTGTCAAGAAACACCATTGCAGACAGAGTTCAAGAACTCTCAGGAAATCTATCATCACAGCTGGCCGAACAGGCATGCAGTTATCTCGCTTTTTCACTTGCTATCGATGAAAGCACAGACAACACTGATACAGCGCAGCTGTCCATCTTTATACTTGCTACGAAGACCGACCTCTCTGTCACTGAGGAACTTTTGGATGTAGCTGCCATGCATGGGACGACGACTAGTAGAGATATACTTGAGGCTGTGGAGAAATCTATAAATAATTTTAAATTACCCTGGGAAAAGTTGGTGGGGCTAACTACCGATGGCGCACCTTCAATGTGCGGAGAAAAGAAAGGCTTGGTTGGACTAATGAAGGAAAGAATGCAAAAAAGTCACTGCCACACACCCTTGATTACTTATCATTGCATTATCCACCAAGAGGCTATGTGTGGAAAAGTTCTGGACATGAATGACATAATGACCACAGTCATTAAAACTATTAACTTTATAAGGGCACGTGGCCTGAATCATCGCCAGTTCCAGCAGTTTTTACAGGAGGTGGGTGCAGAGCATGGAGACGTGCCATACCACACAGAAGTAAGATGGCTGAGCAAGAGCGCAGTCCTCAAAAGATTTTTTGAGCTCAGAGAACAAATTGCTCTTTTCATGGAAAGTAAAGGAAAGCCCTTGCCTGAACTGTCGGATCCCGTCTGGCTATGTGATTTTGCTATGATGTGTGACATATGCGAGCATCTCGCCCAACTGAATCTGAAGCTGCAGAGACGCAAACAAGTCATCACGAAGATGTCTGACATGATCACAGCATTCCAGCGTAAACTTCAACTATGGAAGTCCCAACTGGAAAAGGACAATCTTGCCCACTTTCCCGTTTGTTTGAGTATCTCAACCACTATTTCTGGTACTTTTCCTTGCAGTCGGCTGGCTACCAAAGTTAGCCGTTTACTAAGTGAATTTGAGCGGCGCTTGTCTGACTTTAGAACACAGCACTCAGGCTTTGACATCTTTGCCAATCCTTTTACAGTTGATGTCAACAATGTGCCCCATCACCTTCAGATGGAGATAATCGAGATTCAGTCTGACAGTGGCCTGAAATCAAGGTTTCAGGATGTTGAAATTGAGGACTTCTACCCTCTACTGCCCCCTGACTCAATGCCAGAGCTCCAACTTCATGCTGCCCGTATTCTATCCATGTTCGGGAGCACCTATCTTTGTGAACAGATGTTTTCAATAATGAATCTGAACAAAAACAAGCACAGATCACGCATTATCGATGACAACCTCCATGCTGTTTAGCGGGTTGCTACAGCCCAAGAAATAAAACCGAACATTGACTCATTGATACGGGGAAAACGGTGTCAGACATCTAGCCAGAAAACAAAACAATGAGCATTTTATGTACATTCCAATATTACTGTTTTGCTTGATACCAATATTACTGTTTTGCTTGATAGCATGTGAGTTGGTTAACAGCACTGTTAAGGAAAAGATTGTTCCACTCATTTTAAATTCACATTTCTGGTTAACATTGTCAGTTTATGACTGTTCAGTAAACCATTCGGCCCGCGATTTAGGCTGGATTTTAGATTTTGGCCCCTTCTCTGATTGAGTTCGACACCCCTGCTCTAGGGTATACATATTCAGGGCTTCCAGTCTCTCCTCATACGTCTTCTGGCGCAAGCCTCCTATCATTTTTGTCGCCCTCCTCTGGACCGCCTCAAGTCTTCTTACGTCCTTCGCCAGATACGGTCTCCAAAATTGAACACAATACTCCAAGTGGGGCCTTACCAATGACCTGTACAGGGGCATCAACACCTTCTTCCTTCTATTGACTACGCCTCTCTTTATACAGCCCAGTATCCTTCTGGCAGCAGCCACTGCCTTGTCACACTGTTTTTTCGCCTTTAGATCTTCGGACACTATAACCCCAAGATCCCTCTCCCCGTCTGTGCATATCAGCTTCTCTCCTCCCAGCATATACGGTTCCTTTCTATTATTAATCCCCAAATGCATTACTCTGCATTTGTTTGCATTGAATTTAGTTGCCAGGCATTAGACCATTCCTCTAACTTTTGCAGATCCTTTTTCATCTTTTCCACTCCCTCTTCGGTGTCTACTCTGTTACAAATCTTGGTATCATCTGCAAAAAGGCACACTTTTCCTTCTATCCCTTCAGCGATATCACTCACAAACATATTGAACAGGATTGGCCCCAGCACTGATCCCTGAGGGACTCCACTACTCACCTTTCCTTCCTTCGAGCGACTTCCATTAACCACCACCCTCTGACGTCTGTCCGACAGCCAGTTTCTGACCCAGTTCACTACTTTGGGTCCTAACTTCAGCCCTTCAAGTTTGTTCAACAGCCTCCTATGAGGAACTGTATCAAAGGCTTTGCTGAAATCCAAGTAAATTACATCTAGCATATGTCCTCGATCCAGCTCTCTGGTCACCCAATCAAAAATTTCAATCAGGTTCGTTTGGCACGATTTACCTTTTGTAAAGCCATGTTGCCTCGGATCCTGTAACCCATTAGATTCAAGGAAGTACACTATCCTTTCTTTCAGGAAAACTTCTATTATTTTTCCAACAACTGAAGTGAGGCTCAACGTCCTGTAGTTTCCTGCTTCTTCCCTGTGACCACTTTTATGAATAGGGACCACATCTGCTCTCCTCCAATCCCCAGGAATCACTCCCGTCTCCAGAGATTTGTTGAACAAGTCTTTAATAGGACTCGCCAGAACCTCTCTGAGCTCCCTTAGTATCCTGGGATGGATCCCGTCTGGTCCCATCGCTTTGTCCACCTTCAGTTTTTCAAGTTGCTCATAAACACCCTCCTCTGTGAACGGCGCAGAATCTACTCCATTTTCTCGTGTAACTTTGCTAGACAATCTCGGTCCTTCTCCAGGATTTTCTTCTGTGAACACAGAACAGAAGTATTTGTTTAGCACATTCGCTTTCTCCTCATTACTTTCCACATATTGGTTCCCAGCATCTTTTAGCCTAGCAATTCCATTTTTCATCTTCCTCCTTTCACTAATATATCTAAAAAAAAATTTGTTTCCCTTTTTTACATTTTTAGCCATTTGTTCTTCCGCCTGTGCTTTCGCCAGACGTATCTCTCTCTTGGCTTCTTTCAGTTTCTCCCTGTAGTCCTTTCTGCTCTCCTCTTCTTGGTTTTTTTTATATTTCACGAACGCCAACTCTTTCGCCTTTATTTTCTCAGCCACTAGGTTGGAGAACCATATCGGCTTCCTTTTTCTCTTGTTTTTATTGATTTTCTTCACATAAAGGTCCGTAGCCATTTTTATCGCTCCTTTCAGCTTAGACCACTGTCTTTCCACTTCTCTTATGTCCTCCCATCCTAACAGCTCTTTCTTCAGGTACTCTCCCATTGCATTAAAGTCCGTACGTTTGAAATCTAGGACTTTAAGTATCGTGCAGCCGCTCTCCACTTTAGCCGTTATATCAAACCAAACCGTTTGATGATCGCTACTTCCCAGGTGAGCACCCACTTGAACATTAGAGATACTCTCTCCATTTGTGAGGACCAGATCCAATATCGCTTTTTCCCTTGTGGGTTCCATCACCATTTGTCTGAGCAGAGCCTCTTGAAAGGTATTCACAATCTCCCTACTTCTTTCCGATTCTGCAGACGTAACATTCCAGTCCGCATCCAGCAGGTTGAAATCTCCCAACAGCAGAACCTCCTCTTTCATTCCAAACTTTTGGATATCCACAATCAGATCCTTATCAATTTGCTGCGATTGAGTCGGAGGTCTGTAGACTACACCCACATAGATAGAAGTTCCATCTTCTCTTTTCAGAGCAATCCATATCGCTTCTTCCTCTCCCCAGGTCCCTTGCATTTCGGTCGCTTGGATATTGATCTTTACATAGAGAGCTACTCCTCCACCTTTTTGACCATCTCTGTCCTTCCTAAAAAGATTATATCCGGTATGTTTGCATCCCATCCATGTGATTCACTGAACCATGTCTCTGTGATAGCGACAATATCTAGATCTGCCTCTAACATCAGGGCTTGCAGATCATGAACTTTGCTGCTTAGAGTGCGAGCATTTGTGGTCATCGCTTTCCAGCTATTTTTCAGTGATAATCTCCTTTTTCGTATGGATTTTTGTTTCGTTTCACTTTCCGTTGCAATACTAAGAAATGAGTTGCTGATATTGCTTATTTTGCAGTCTTTACTACTATCACATCTTTTCTTTTGCCGGGGGTGGTCTCTATAATTGTCCTTCGTACATACACCACCCCCACCTTCTAATTTAAATGCCTAGAAAAATATTGTCTAAATTTCTCTGCAAGGTTTCTTTTTCCTGCTGTAGTAACATGTAGCCCATCAGTGCAATATAGCTTCTTGTCCTTCCATGTATTTCCCCATCCTCATATGTACCTGAAGCCTTCTTGATGACACCAGGCTTTGAGCCATCTATTAAAGTCCTCTGTGTTTTTCACTCTTTGCTCCCCCTTTCCATATGCAGGCAGTATTTCAGAAAAAGCTAAAGTGTTTACACAAGGTTTCATGCCCTCACCAAGCTCCCAAAAAGCTGCAAGTGTGGAGTTCTTGGCCTGGTCATTTGTTCCCAGATGGATGACAACATCCTTAGTTAAAATCCTTAGTTTCTTCCTTAATTATAGTCTGTATTTGCCTGGAACTCCTGGTAGCTGAGGATCCTGGAAGACATTTCACTCTTTTGGTCTCCTCGCCTTGTGTTCCAAGGCCTCTGATGATGGAATCCCCCAACAGTAATAGTTTTCTGTTTTTGGCCTTTTTATTTGTGCTTAGGGTGTGCTTGCTCTCTTGAGTTACCTTCATTGGTTCCAGTCCCACCTCCCTTCTGTTTTCTTGAGTATCGCAGTGCACTAGTGGAGCAAAGGAATTCTGTAGAGGTAATATTTGTGAAGGTGGATGTTTCTGTGTTACATGTCGCAGTCTTCCTGAGCCTACTGTGACCCATTTATTCATGGGCTGTTTTATTCTTTGAGGTAGAGGTGGTAAGTTGGTATGATTTTGTGGAGTGATGAAAGCTGCTTTAATTGTATTCAATTCCTGTTTGTTTGCAGAGCTCCTCCTTAATACTAGCAAGTTGAAGACAGATGGGGCAAGCCTTAAGCCTCCAAATAGTATGTCTTGGAATTAAAGCACCACAGTGATTGCATAGAATAAAGGTCATCTTGATTGGTTGTGAAGTGACTTGATTTGAGTAGTCCTGATTATTTGGGTTTCTATATATGGTGGGACTATAAGTCATACCCTTATTCCTATGAAGAGGAAGAGGAAATAAGATTTAACAGAGGAAAGAGAAGGGTTTATTTTTTTGTGCTTTTTTGTTTTTTTAAGTAAGAAACAGGGAGGAGAAGAGAAATTAAGCAGCTATAATGCTGAAAACCAGTGAAAAGAGCAGAATATGAAATGTTGAGCAACTTATCTTATTGAAGTTCACAGGACAGCCTTGTTCACAGCAATGTCCCAAAGATAGTGGTTTACAATTCTACAGAGAGAAAACAATTACAATAATTCATGACAGAGAAGAGAGTAGAAAGAAAAAGAAAACCAAACTACTACACAACCAAGCCCATCCATGGACCTATCCATCTGACTGGAATGCCTGAGTGAACAAATGAGTTTTCAAGAGGGCTTGAAATTTCATTTAGGACCTTTCTGAGTGAAGGGCCAGAGGAAAAGAAAGCAGGGACGATGGCAAAGAAGGCAGAGTGTCCAGTAACAATGAGTTTTCTCATGTGAACAGAAGGAACTTTCAACTTATTGGCCATCGCTGAATGCAAAGATCAGGTTGGTTTATGGAGGAAGAGAAAAGAAATCAGGTAAAGGGGCAATCTGGAATGTAAGGTTTTAAAAGCCAAAGTGAGTAGTTTGAAGTCTATACAGGTTTTGATCAGGAGCCAGTGCTTTTCCTTCAGAAGTGAGGTTATATGTTCAAACCTACAAGCATGAGTTTGTAATCTAAATGCCCTATTGTGGATCACCTGGAGTTTCTTAAGAACCACCATTGGAAGACCAGTGTAAATAACGTTGCAATAATCAAGTTTGGAGGAAACTAAAGCATATAACAAAGTTGTACAAAAGGGATCAATATAAATGTTGGCTCCCTCTTTATAGCATTTTTGGATGTGCCCTCAGTATGCACGTGTAACTTAATTGAATAATAAGCCAATTAGTGCTGATAATCGGCTTCTTAACAAGCAATTATTACTATTAATTGGTTTTAAATTTATGTTTGTAAAATTAGGCTTGGGATCTGTGCCTCAAACTTACATGTAGTGCCAAAAAGGGGCATTGAAATGGGAGGGTTGTGGGCAGCTAGGAGGTATTCCTTAAAGTTATGCATGTAATAACAGAATAAGAGACATCCACACCCAACTTTAGGCATGAGGTTTATGCCGCATCTCTAACTGCAAAGGGTCATGCCTAAAGTTAGACACTGTTCCCAGGTGTAAGTGCTATACTTTAAACCATGCCTTACTTTAGACACTGTAAAAAATAGCACTTAGGCAGTTTTTTCAGCACCTTTTTGTTTAGGTGCAGTATATAGATGTCGTACCTATCCACATTAAGGTTAATTCTTTAAGGAGGACATCAACATCTAGGCCCCAATAACACAAATAAGTGCCCAAAATATTGGTGTATATGCATGTATGTGTATGACATAAAATTAATTGTGAACAAAAATCTTACCATGGTTCTCATACTGCAAAAGCACAGTCTCAGATCAAACATGGCTCTCTGGCAGGAAAAGCAGACTCTCAGTCAAATAGTGCTACCTTTGTAGAGCAGCAGGGTATCAGATCCAAAAGTCTGCTGCAATGCTGTCACAGCAAGGTCTTGGCTCAAAACATTTTTAATGTTCACTTTCTTTAGCACTTCGTTTACCTTCATCCAATACTCAAACAATCAATGCCAGATCAAAAATGATTCCCTCAGTACAAAAGTGGGGTCCCAGGTCCAAAACTTATGGCTCTTTTGCAGAGAAGTATTACAACAACAACAAAAAAAGCAGCCCCTAATGTTGCTACACATACCGGAAAAGCATGGTTTCAACTTTAAAAAATGTGGCTTCCAGTTTGTGAAGCCAGAAGACAGGAAATGAACTTGCATGCTTCTTAATGGCGGCATGATGATGTCACTGAGGTTCTGTAAGATATGCAGGATGGTTCAATTAGCAAAGGTTGGATAATTGAGACTACTATATTTTTTTAAAAAGTAAACAAAAAGGAAAAAGAACCCCATTAATAAAAGGAAAGTATGGAAAAAAAGATGAAGTACCATGTTCCTGGGGTTGTCAGGTCCCCCACAAATCCAAACCCACTGCACATTTAGTATAAATGTTCTGTAATCAAGTTGAGAATGCATCCATAAATAAAAATGCTTTTAGTTCTGACTGAAAATTTTTTAAGTAAGATTCAAACCGTAGCTGGATTGGGAGAGAACACTGAAAATCATATTTTGAATATGATCATATTTTATCTAGCTAAAGATAGGTACAATACAAGTCCAAAACTCCAGATGCCAGAAATCCAGATCTCTTGGGAATTCAGACCCTTGAAAATTGCGAGATCCAGACCAGCTGAGAATCTGAACTTAGAATTATTGCACACCTTATCCCTCTCTCCCCCCCCCCACCTCTGTACTTGGTCTGGCATCTCTCCCCTCCCGGGCCCTGCTCCAGGCTCTCTCACTCCCCTCCCCTCCCCATACACACAATATTTTGTAATTTTTCTCTAAATCTAGCATAGTACCAGAAGACTAGAGGGTGGCCGTAAGCAGATTTTTTAACAGGGTTCTAGACCAGTGAATCTGGTAAATTATAGACCAATTAGTCTGATGTTGGTGCTGGGCAAAATGGTAGAGACTATTATAAAGAACATATACATAAACATGGATTCATGAGAGAAATCTAACATGGGAAATCTTGCCTGCATTTCTTTTATGGGGTGAATGGGCACGTGGATAAAGGTGAGCCAGTTGATATCATGTATTTGGATTTTCAAAAGGCATTGAAAATACTAAAAACACAATTATTTGCCAATGCCTTCCTATGCTAATGCTTATTCCTCTGATAATATCCTCTTTAGATTTCCTGTCAGTAATGTATGATATGTTAAAGATCATATTAAATCCACACAATTGCAGGATCTGAAGGTAAGGAAGAGGCATAGTTGGTCAATCTGGAAAGAGGGAATGGAAAATGTATTTACATTCATATAATATACAAGCCTCCTTCACAAACAGAAGAAATGGACAGAGATTTAATAGAAGACATTCAAAATACAGCTGTAAAAGGGGAAGTACTACTAATAGGTAATTTTAAGTAAGGTGATCCTGGATTCTCTACAAGGAGAACTGTTCCAGTAGTTGGTTAATGGAACCCATGCAGGATGGGGCCATACTGGCCTTAGTGCTTACAAAATGTGAGAGGTTTCTGATGTTATAGTGGGTGATCATCTGGCATCCAGTAATCACCACAGGATATGGTTTAATATTAAGACAGGTGCAGAGAAGGCTTATTCTAAAGCAAAGGTTCTAGACTTAAAAAAAAATAATTTTGTTCAGATGGTGGATTACGTCAAGGAGTTGTCTGAATGGGAACATCTGAAAGAAGTAGAAAAGCAGTAGACAAAACTAGAAGGAGCTATTGTAAGGGCAACAACCCAATTTGTACATAAGAACATAAGCAATGCCTCCGCTGGGTCAGACCCGAGGTTCATCGTGCCCAGCAGTCCACGCACGCGGTGGCCCAACAGGTCCAGGACCTGTGCAGTAATCCTCTATCTATACCCCTCTATCCCCTTTTCCAGCAGGAAGTTGTCCAATCCTTTCTTAAACCCCAGTACCGTACTCTGCCCTATTACGTCCTTTGGAAGCGCATTCCAGGTGTCCACCACATGTTGGGTAAAGAAGAACTTCCTGGCATTTGTTTTGAATCTGTCCCCTTTCAACTTTTCCGAATGCCCTCTCGTTCTTTTATTCTTTGAAAGTTTGAAGAATCTGTCCTTCTCTACTCTCTCTATGCCCTTCAAGGAAAGTAAGTACAAGAGGAAAATAAGGCCACTTTGTTTCTCAAAATTAGTAGCTGAGAAGCTAAAGAAAAAGAGGTTAGCTTTCATAAACTACGAAAGAATGCAGAAAGATGAAGATAAGCAAAGATTTCTGGAAAAGTTATAAGAGGCTGGTCAAGTAGTAAGGAAAGCAAAGATGCAACTAGACTTATAGAAACATGATAGCAGATAAAAGCCAAATGGCCCATCTAGTCTACCCATCCACAGTAACCATTATCTCTTCCTCTCTCTAAGGGATCCCACATGCCTATCCCACGCCTTCTTGAATTCAGACAGTCTCTGTCTCCACCACTTCCTCTGAGAGACTGTTCCACACATCTACCACCCTTTTTGTAAAAAAGTATTTCCTTAGCTTACTCCTGAGCCTATCACCTCTTAACTTCATCCTATGTCCTCTCATTCCAGAGCTTCCTTTGAAAAGAAAGAGACTCGACTCATGTGCATTTATGCCATGTAGGTATTTAAACATCTCTCAAGATCAAAAAAGTGACAGTAAAACAAAAAAAATGTCACTCACCAGCAGTGGGCTACCTCTCTAAGATCCAACATTGAAATTCCAAAAACAGGTGGAGAAAAAGCCTCAAAAACATTTTAACATGCAGCAATCATTGATGATTCACTGCTGGCATTCTTTTCTTATCATAGGCCAAAAACTCACACCCACAGCACAATGTAAAAGGATCTTAAAGGGAAAACCCCACTACTATGCACAGTAATATTAATTCTTTTATATATATATTTTTTCTGTAAAAACTTTTTATACTTTTTAACTTCTTATGAATAAATATAACAGTTCTAGATGCAACAACGCTGAACAAGGAAGCAAAATACTTAGCTCTGGCGCCAGAGGACAGAACTGGAGGAAATCCACCGGTGTAGATTGCTGCTACTTCTTTTTTCAACGGCAGTCAAAAATCTCTCCCAGTACACAGTCAGTTCCTTGACTCCTCCTACAAGCACTCGTTTCACCAACCCATTTGGTTTCTTCAGGGATTCTCAAAAAGCTTCCAACAGCCACAGTATCCTCCTTTAGAAATTCACCAAACAGCTTCCACAGCTTCCACAACGGCACAGAATAACCAGAAAGTAGAAATAGCAGACTCTGATTTCTGGGGCTCCCACTTCTGGCATGACATCATAGGTTAGTAATAAGCACACCACTCAATTATTTTTAATTTAATCCAAATGGCCATATATTCGGCAAACTTCACATAGTTTTAAAACCAGGATTTTTGAGCACCGATCCAATATCTCTAATAAAAAAGAAGTTGATCTTTTAACCAGACACTGTGTGAAAGAGAAACATCTGTTTACTGAATTTAAATGTGTTGTTCTTGAACACATTCCTTTCTCAGTGAGACGAAGTAATATTAGAAGGAAACTGCATCAATGTGAACAAAGATGGATTTTTTTCCAGAATAAAACAAATTAAGGCTGGTACTGGGTAATCTTGCACGGTCTGTGTCCCATATGTGGTGATTTGGTTTAGGATGAGCTGGGGAGGGCTTTTTATAGAAGCTCCAATGACAGGATGGTTAGGATAGGCTGGAGTAGGCTTCAATGGCGGCTCCAGCAGTGGGACCCTAAGGACAGTATTGAACAGATTTCTATGGTCTATTGCCCAGAAATATTAAAGAAAAGACAATTTAAACATGAATGAATAATGAGTGTGACTGTTGGGCAGACTGGATGGACCATATTGATAATATTTCACAGATTTAACAGCCCTCTGATGAAGAAGTTCATTCAATTGAATTTGAATTCTGGTCTTTATCTGCTATCATTTGCTATGTTATGTTAAAAATGTCATCCCTGAGTTGGGGCACCACTAGCTGAGGCATCCCAATCTGAGGTAACCCTGACCCACCCAAACACCCCAGAAAAATGGCACCTCCTAACCTGAGCCTGTAGTTGAATATTTAGCTATTTAATGGTGAATTCTAATAATATTATTTGGCTTATTTAAGCTATAGCATTAATATTATTAATATGGGTTAAGCGGGTGGTGCGCTTGAGCTTTTCTAGGACGGTTAGAATGAAAGATGCTCAGCTTCCTTTAAATAAGTGAAATAAGTTGGTAATTTTGTGTTTTAATGTATGTGGATTTAGAATACTGAATTGATTGCTGTCCTGAAGAAGCTCTCCATAATTGAAGCAGAGCGAAACGGAGATCATCCGTTGGGGATGAAAGCCGGGCACAATTCTCAACCCGAGCTAAGTTATTTACAGCAAACAGTAGCAACATTATTGTGCGATTGAGCTATTTAAATTTTTAATAGTAGTTCACAGCTTTATAGGAAAGATAATTTATATCACTGCTCACAGAGAAAATAAGACAACTATCAATGATAGCCCAGACATAAGTTAAACAACCACGAAATGCTCTGGTTGTAAACTTTGGGCACTTGAGATCAATAGTCTTCGTCTCTGAGAGTGAGCAAGCTGTTCTTTTCTTTCGTTCTCTGTTGGCCTTTATTTAGGTTATTGAGTTTTTACACCCCCTAACCTGAGCCTGCGTTTGTAATTCTGGGGAGGTATTTTAGGATGCTGTAGCCTCAGTTGTTCCCTGAATTGACTTTAATGGAAACAATCTGAATGACATGTAATCAGATCCTAACTGAATTTGTTTTCCCATGTACATTCCTGTGGAAAATCCATCCAAAAGGCTTCCTAGATATATACCGCCTTCACATTGCATTTCTTCGGGTGTATATATTTTGCTGATAAGTGGTTACCTAAATACTGAATTTGGCTGAATCCACCCTGCATTTTCCAAATGACATTCATGGCTGTATTAGCACTGGCAGTGGAACCTAAAACATTCTTTCATTGCCGTAATGCTAAATTATTACAGAGCATCTTTGTAAGTGCAGACAGAAGAAAACCTCATCCGAATGTATAATGAACAGCTCTGCTAAAATGAATAAAAATGAATCATATGGATCAAAGAAACATTTAAAGCACTATCCATTTTCTCCCAAAGACAGTTCCTTTAAACAAACCCAATTTTATCTTTTTGAGGCCAAAATTTACAGCATGGCTCAGTAGCACTAAATGGGTTCATTAATCTACTATAGAGCAATAGGTAAGTACAGCTGGAGTCTGCATTGCATGGCATTTCTGAATTGCAAGCTTGAATCAATTAGAAGCATTGCTAGTAAGTTATTAGTTTAGAAATTCATTAAGCCATTCTTTCACCGTTCACCTTTACTCCTTGAGCAGTCATATTTAGAACATCGGAGGTTACATCCGGTGAGATCGGAATTTGATTATCTCTTGTAGCGTGGGTTTATTGCCACCTAGCCATTATGAGCTTGTAAAGGCTAGAGGTTTGTTCAACCCTAGAGGTGTGGGCCTATTTTCTCAAATGGCAGCTGAGGATTTTGCCGATTGTGCTCTGCCATAAAAGCAGATAATCATCTGCTACTTGGATCTCTTTTCAAGTGATGAAAAAGACACTTGCAAGAGTCAGAATAATGATATTTACTGTATAGCAGGGCTACTCAATTCTGGTCCTCAAGAGCCAGAGACAGGCCAGGTTTTCAGGATAGCCACAATAAATAAGCATGAGAAAGATGTGCATGCACGCTCTCTGATATGCAAATCTTCTATATGCATATTTATTGTCGCTATCTTGAAAATCTGGCCTGCCTCTGGACCTTGAAGTAGAGGTCTGCACAGGGATGGGGATCGCGGGACTCCCACAGGGACCCCTCCAAGGCTGACAGGACTCCCATGGGGATGGACCCAGAGTACCTATCCCGAGGCCTACCTAATTTCCGATCCGGGTCCAGCGCCGAGCTGAGCTCCTGAGTCCCGACGAATCAGCAACAACAGTCTCTGTGACGTAGGCAGTGATCTCAGCACGTAGGCACACAGACTGTGTGCCTTCGTGCTGAGCTCCATGCCTACGTGACAAAGACTGTTGCTGATTTGTGGGGAGATGTCACGTGCAAGCTAGAGTGGGCAGACAGAGTCATCCTCCTCCCCCGGAATACTCACGCTTAACTCCCTCCTCAGTAGCCGGGAATGCATGCAGCCACTGTAGGAGATGGCGAAAGGGAGAATGCCCCAGAAAAGTTTGCTAAGATCAAGAATCCTTTTTTTTTGTTAAAAAAAGAAAATAAAATCACATGTTCTTTTCCTGTACGCAAACTGAAATGCAACGAGGAGAAGGAGCCAAGGCTATAAAGACTCAGGGCTACTGAATTTAGGAGGGGTGGTGGAAATGGTAGGGAAGGGTTTTTGTTTCCTGCTGGAACTCTTGGAGGGAGGTTGCTGTAGGCAGAACGTCTCACCTCTGCTGCCCGCTCCATCTTCCAGCCTGCAATGACGTCTCCTCCCAGCTCCTTTCTGGGGTGATTTTTTTTTTTTTCCCCCATTTTGTAAACCAGAAGCCCTTATTGACAACAGGACTAGAGAAGGATGCAAATAAGATTTTGGCATATTCACAAAAGACGTCTTCTTCCTCATGTGTTTACAGGTATGCAGGAAATATATCTCAGAATTCAACAGTAAAAAATAAAATCTACTGTACGCAGTCAAGGTAAAATAATAAAATTGTGCGGAGGCAGGCAAGGAAACCGTGGTTGTTTTCCATGAGTAAACATGTGGGTGAGTACATTGCTATCAATTTGGCATCTATACAGTGAGGAGAAACCTGTTCTGCCCTGGTTGTGGGAAGAGAAAGTTTTTACTGTTTTTGAAGCATATGTTGTTAACTAAAGGCTGGGCAATAAGGTAGCAGAGCTACTACGGTAAGGTACCAGAGTTGGGCAAGTTACTTTGTAACAAATGAGTTCCTCTGGGAGGATAAGGTATAAAGGAATCCATGAGCCACTGAGGTGCCAGCATCTGTGACTCAGGGACGCTACTGCTGCCTGCCAAGCTTGGCAAAAGGGACCCCTGGCCAACTGCAGAGGAAGTCCTCAGCTGAAAGTTTGGGGGTCCTCATCACTAGTCTTTAAGCCCGTTACATTAACGGGTGCTAGAATACTGTTCACCCTCTATGTTGCCCCTTCCATTCACTGCCCTCTCTTCTCTTTCCATCTCTCTCTCTCTCTCTCTCTCTCTCTCTCCCATATGGCCTCTCTCCATCTCCTCCTTTCTTTTGCCTTGGTCTGGCATACCTTCCTCCTTCCCTCCAAGCCATTCTCTCCCCCTCTGCTCCCTTTCCTCATTTAACTACTTCATTGGTCAGCAGCAGCATTCACAATTCATTGCTGTTGCTGGCTTCAGGTCTTTCTCTCTGGCCGGTCCTGGCTTCACGAAAACAGGAAGTAGGCAGGACCGGCCAGAGAGGAAGGCCTGAAGCCAGCAACAGCAGCGAATTGTAAACGCTGCTGCTGCCTGAAGCACCCGAGGCAGATGCTTCTCTCCCCTCCCAGCCCAACCCCCGTTGACTCTGCGACCCTCCTAGCAAGACTTTAATATCAAACCTCCCTCCAGCGTTGGCACTCGCTGCACTTAAACAGGCTGCTTCGGCTTTCTTCTGCCGTTGAGGCTCTCTGTTGCGTCATTGATGACGTAATCATTGACGCGGCAAAGGGACTCAACTGTAGGAGAAAGCCCGAGCAGCCTGTTTAACGTGCAGCGAGTGCCAACGCTGGAGGGATGTTTGTACCGGTGCAGAAGCGATATGTCTCTCCCCCTCCAGTACCTGTGCAGCACTTTGCTGCGGCGCATCCTCCCATGGGGGGTGGGGTTGCACAGTGGGAGCGGGTGGGAGCGGCGATCTCCAGTTGGGGGGGAGGGGGGTGAGAGCGGCGATCTCCAGTTGGGGGGGGGGGGTTTGCACAGTGGGAGCGGGTGAGAGCGGCGATCTCCAGTTGGGGTGGGAGGGGGTTGAGAGCGGCGATCTCCAGTTGGGGGGGGGGGGTTTGCACAGTGGGAGCCGGGTGAGAGCGGCGATCTCCAGTTGGGGTTTTTTAATTTTTTTTGTTTTAAGTTGAAAGCCGGCGCTGCAGCTCCTCTCTCGATCCTGGTGCAGTTCGAGAGAGGAGGCGGGGGTGAGGACGGCCGCTGCAGCTGTGTAATTTTTTATTTTTATTTGAAAGCCACCGCGAGCAAGTGGTGACGTAAAACCCGCGCATGCGCAATCGTGTTTTCGCGACGGATCAGGGAACACGTTTTTTTTAGTGCGCATGCACGGCCTACCATTTTATTATATTAGATTAGAGGGTCTGGTAGAAACCCATTTACAAAGTATGTATTCTTCCCAATTAATATTTCCAGATTTATAAAGTGTCTTTGCTTATTTGTAAAAGGGGCTCTACCAGAGCCTTTAATTCAGTAGCATAATTAAATGAAATAACTGTTTCTGAAGTTTATAGGGACAGGCGGGGATGGAGGGATTCCTCACGGGACGGGTTGGATTTTGGCGGGGATGGTTGGGGACGGGTTGGATTTCTGTCCCCGTGCAACTCTCTACCTTGAAGACCAGAACTGAGTAGCCTTGTTGTATAGTGCAAAGGAAAGAAAGCCCAGTTCATAGTGAGTCTCCACGACTGACAGCAGATTTGCTTTGTTTTGAAATGACATGGGAAATGTAGTTTCATATGATTTCTAACCTGCAAAGACAGGGGAAGAAACATCACGTTTCTTTCCAGCATTTTTAAAATGTAAATTATTTTCCCCAGTGTCGATAATAGTTACCAGTAAGGATCCAACCCTGAACCAATGATCTTTGGGTTGGAAAGCGCCTGTCTTTCAGGAAAATCTATTCTGTTTCTTGGGGCTTTCAAGCCAGCCAGTTCTTAGCTGAGTCATGTAATTATGGTATTCTTAGTTCCTGTTTCCTGATCGGCCCAGCAGGAACCAGCCTACAGCAGGCTTGGGCATTTCTGCAAAGTCTCCGAACTTGTTCTCTACTGCTTAGTCTTCTTTTCTTGTTTAGTCCTGGAGCTCCTGTTTTGTTTTTGTATTTATCTTACTGCTGAATGTCTCAGGCTTCCAGCTTCTTGCAGAGCTGCAAGTTACCCATTTTCCAGTCCTGGTTTTCAACTTATATCCCAAAACAGTATATTCAAGTTTCAAGTTTATTACAGTTTTTGATTAATCGCCTATTTTAATTTCTAAGCGATGTACAAGGTACAATAAAATACAATAAAGAAACTTAATAAAATAACAGTGTTTTCCAATTTTGACTGACATGAGTAATAGGGAGGCAGGTAAAGTTACATTTTTGGGTATGGTGAAAAAGGGGAAGAACAAAAGGAGGGATATAAAATTTACCAAAGCACATTTCGTAAACAATAATTAATCATCTGTTATTTAGAGATTAAAAGCATCCTTAAATAAGTAGGTTTTTAAAAAGATTTTAAACTTTGCCATATCTTGTTCTGTTATTATTTGTAGTCCATGATTCTACCCATTGAAATCAGTGATGCAGGTTCCACTGTGTGCCAGGATGAGGTGGGCACAAATCCAGGACCAGCCAAAAGGTTTCCATCCTGGAATGGGTAACTTGACAGCTCTATTTACTGTCAAGCACATTTTTTTTGCCCGTTTCTGTTGGATGCTCTTCTTGGAGATATGTGACATTAAGATTTACCTTGAGCAACCCTAGTTTTCATCCTATTCTTATCGTATATTCAAGCCTTGGGAATCCTGCCATGTAGCTGCTCACACCCTGGCTAGAGATTCTGTGATAGAATGAACCAACCAAAGCATCAGTGGCGTACCTAGGGGGGGGGCGGGGGGGGCGGGCCGCCCCGGGTACCAGCCCTAAGGGGGTGTTCCCGGCCTTGCCGTTCAGTCCCCCGCCACCCCCGAAGGACCGCTCGCCCCCCTGGCCTCCCCGCACCACCTATGAACAGCCGCAGCAGGATCGCGAAGTCAGCGTCAGCATCCCTGCGCTGCTTCCTACGACGCGATCCCGCCCCTCCTCTGACGTCAGAGGAGGGGCGGGACCGTGGCGCAGGAAGCAGCAGGGATCGCTGACGCTGACTTCGCGATCCTGCTGCGGCTGTTCATAGGTGGTGCGGGGAGGCCAGGGGGGCGAGCGGTCCTTCGGGGGTGGCGGGGGACTGAACGGCAAGGCCGGGAACACCCCCTTAGGGCTGGTACCCGACGCTGACTTCGCGATCCTGCTGCGGCTGTTCATAGGTGGTGCGGGGAGGCCAGGGGGGCGAGCGGTCCTTCGGTGTGGGTCGGGGCATCAGGCCTTCAGGGTGGGGCGGGCGGGCAGGCAAGCAGGCTTTCAAGGGGGAGGGGGTGACAGGCAGGCAGGCAGGCCTTCAAGGGGGGACAGGCCTTCGGGGGGGGGGGGTGCAGACATTCAAGGGGTGCAGGCCTTCAAGGGGGGCAGGCAGGCCTTCAGGGGGGTGCAGACCTTCGGGGGGGGGTGTAGGCCTTTGGGGGGGTGCAGACCTTCAAGGGGGTGCAGGCCTTCAAGGGGGGAAAGGCAGGCAGGCCTTCAAGGGGGGGTGCAGGCCTTCAAGGGGGGGTGCAGGCCTTCAAGGGGGGTGCAGGCCTTCAAGGGGGGTGCAGGCCTTCAAGGGGGGGACAGGCCTACAAGGGGGGGGGGACAGGCCTACAAGGGGGGGGGACAGGCCTACAAGGGGGGGGGCAGGCCTTCAAGGGGGGGGGCAGGCCTTCAAGGGGGGGGGCAGGCCTTCAAGGGGGGTGCAGGCCTTCAAGGGGGGAAAGGCAGGCAGGCCTTCAAGGGGGGGACAGGCCTACAAGGGGGGGGGACAGGCCTTCAAGGGGGGGTGCAGGCCTTCAAGGGGGGGTGCAGGCCTTCAAGGGGGGTGCAGGCCTTCAAGGGGGGTGCAGGCCTTCAAGGGGGGGGACAGGCCTACAAGGGGGGGGGACAGGCCTACAAGGGGGGGACAGGCCTACAAGGGGGGGGACAGGCCTTCAAGGGGGGGTGCAGGCCTTCAAGGGGGGGTGCAGGCCTTCAAGGGGGGTGCAGGCCTTCAAGGGGGGAAAGGCAGGCAGGCCTTCAAGGGGGGGACAGGCCTACAAGGGGGGGGGGACAGGCCTTCAAGGGGGGGTGCAGGCCTTCAAGGGGGGTGCAGGCCTTCAAGGGGGAGACAGGCCTTCAAGGGGGGGAAAGGCAGGCAGGCAGGCCTTAAAGGGGGGACAGGCCTACAAGGGGGTGGGACAGGCCTTCAAGGGGGGGACAGGCCTTCGGGGGGGTGCAGACCTTCAAGGGAGTGCAGGCCTTCGGGGGGGGGGGGGCAGTCCTTCAGGGGTGGGGTTTAGGCCTTCAGAGGGGGACAGACCTTCGGGTGGGAGGTAAAGTCCTTCGGGGGGTGCAGGTCTTCAGGGGTGGGGTGTAGCCCTTCGGAGGGGGGACAGACCTTCGGGGGAGGGGGGTCCTGGTGTAAAAGTACACAGAGGGAGAGAGGGAAGGGGGGGTTCAAAGATACATGCATATGCCAGACTTTGGGGGTTAGAAATAATGGGTCTAAAAACAGAGGAGTGGGAGAGAGATGGTGCATAATGGGATTTAGGGAGGGAAGGAACAGAAAGGGAGAGAACTTGGAAACAGGGGATGGTGTGGAGGGGGGATAGAGATACTGGATAGGAGGATAGTTGGGAACAGAAAGGGAGAGATGGTGGATCCTGGGGTGGTGGGGAGTTGAGAAAAGGTGAATCTGTGGATGGAGACAAAAAAAAGGAAAGATGCCAGATCTCCGGGAGAGGGAAGGGAAACGGAAGGGGAGAACAGAGATGGCAGACGGATGGTTAGCACGGAGAAAGGAGACCCTGGCAAGCAAGACAACAAGAGCCTGGGACCAACAAGATTTGAATATTGATCAGAGAACAAAAGGTAGAAAAAATAATTTTATTTTCTGTTTTGTGATTACAATATGTTAGATTTGAAAAGTGTACATGAGACAGCTTGAAATGGGAACTTTTCTATTTTTGTGAATGGCAAGGCTGAGTTCAGTTAAAATATATGCTTTATAAGAAAATATAATAATGTGTTTTATAAAGTTTATAAGCATTGCTGGCATACTCGGTGAGGTGTTCCTAGTGTTGGTGGTGGTGGTAGCATGTCAGTGTGTTGAGAGGAAGAGGTAGTCTGGGAAATTCTGCTGAGCAAACTCTGGGCCCATTTCCACCCCCAGTTAGTCCACTCCACTCAACTGGTTCACACACTGAGTGGGTCTTTGGGTGTTATTTCTGGGTAGTTGTTTTAGAATCTCTTCCAGTGGTTTGTCAGTATCTCCTTCTGGTCCAAGGAAGGAAACTTTGTCAACCTTAGCATTGACCTTCAGAATATGTTTGTAACAGCGCTGCTTGTGTGGCATTAGGCTATGTAGTGATCGAAAGAAAAAAACAGACCTTTGCACATTTTTGCACTATATGGTGGGTGTATGAGGAGATTCATTTCCTGCACAGTTAAGTCCATTTTTTCTACTGAATAATAGTATAGGTACAATGAAAGTAAATAGCAAAAATGTTTGAGTAGATAATTAAGGAAATCTTTTTCATATTGCTTGCTTATGGACTGGGAAAAAAGACTGTTCAAGCAAATGTCTCCAGAACTGCTTTAATGGAAAAATGTGATTTTTTTTTTTTAAGTACTTTGTGAAATTTATTGTTGTTGTGAAATTTATTGTTATACTTTGTTTAAACTTAAAAAGCGGTGTCATTAACAGTGAATCTAATCGAAAAATCGATTCAACAGGGTGAATCGGATCGAATGAAATATTTTTCTCTGAATCGGGCAGCACTATTGGCTACCATGAGAATGGGCTACTGGGCATGATGGACCATTGGTGTGACCCAGTTAGGCTATTCTTATGTTATGTTCTCATTTGTAGGGGCCTTTGTTTTCACTTCTTATTTTAATGTATTTTTTTCCTGGGAACTTATCAGTGTTTTTTTATAATGGGAACAAAAATGGAAGAGAATTAATGTGTGTGGAATGGGGGGGGGTAACTAATTTCTTCAGCTAAATAATTCAATCCACTTCAAACAGACATAGGAGAACTCACGCACCATTCACACACCCTCCAACCAAAAACGTCAAAAGAAAAAAAACTGTTCGACAACCTCCTAGCCATTCGAGCTGCAACACTTGACCCCCAACTCTACAACCTATTGACCTCGACCACAAACTACAAAACCTTAAAAAAAGAAATAAAAACCCTTCTATTAAAAAAACACATAAAACCAAACTAACATAATCAGAACTGTCCCAAGCATCACCTGCAACTACTCCATATGTACTTCTGATGTCATGACAATTCAGACATAATTTATGTTATGTTATGTTTGGAATAATGGTTACATAAATGAGGTTCAATAAAAGAAAATTTTCTGTGGGAGCATTTGTTGGAACTTCTGTTATCCTGATTTCTTCTATCTGTGGGCTTTCTTTAGCTAACCTACTTATCTGGGGCTTTCCACTTCTGCAGCTGCCCTTTTCACGGTCCACTTTGCGCTTGCACTCTCTGGGGAGGGGGGGTTGGGTCTGGGCTTGGTGGGGTAGGTGTGTCTGGTAGTTTTGTCTGGGTGGTGGCTGGGTGTTTCTTGGGTGCTTGTTGTGCGGATTGGTGTGTCTGGTGAGCGGTCTGGGTGTTGTTGCTTGTGGGGGTTTTTTTCATTATAAAATATGGCTGAGGGTCTAGTCCGGCTTATTATTCTTGTGGGTTCTGGGGTGGGATTTGTTTGCTTGCCCCAAGTTTTGGCCTTTTGTTGTGTATTGCTATGCCTCTCATTGGCAATTTTCTCTTGGGAGAGGCTTGTTCATGCTTGTTGTTGCTGTTACTCTCATTCTGTGTTCTTTTTGATAATGTATAAGTTTCTGTACAGACCATGGTTGCTTGTCTGGACCTTTTGCCATTCTCAATAAAAATACTTTGGAAAAAAAAAAAAAAAAAAAAAAAGAAAATTTTCACTGCCTGTTTCTATTCTGACCATTTATTCCATTTCATGGTTATTGCAAAAAAAAAAAAAAAAAAAAAAAAATTTTACATGAGGGGGGGGGGGGGTGTCAAAAAATGATGGGCCCCGGGTGCTACATACCCTAGGTACGCCACTGCAAAGCATAGCTAGTAATAAAAAAGCTGACCGAGGAACTCAGATAAATTTGGTGCCCATAGCAGTTTAAGCAGAGTTGCCAAGTTGCCTATACCAGGAGAGAGAGATATTTTAGCCAGTCCTGGTTTTAAACTTATATCCCAAAGCAGTTTGAAATTTGTAGTTTCTGAATTTACTCACTGAAATCAGTGCTGCAGGTCTTATAATACATCAGGATGAGGTTGTCAGAAATCTAGGAGGGGCATGAAGTCTCCATCCTGGAACTGCTCTATAGACCAAAGATGTATGCCATGTTCCTTGTACCATGGGTTCTGTGGAAATAATTCTGGAACCTTTGCTAAATGATTTACTTTGTTGAATTCTTCAACTTACAATCCTGAATCCTTGTGTAAAATTCCCAGTTAGTATTACAGTATATTGGTAAAGACTTTTATCAAGCCTTTTCTACATCCCACTTTCCTAATTTGTGATCCAGATCATATTTATTGATCAAATTCGATTCAGTGACATGACTCTTGGAGAGTGTGATGGATAGTGGATTTTTGGGTCAGTATAGAAATCTTTTTTTTAAACTCTTATAACATTATGCTTTGTGGATCATAACTCTTTACTTTCCTTTCATTAAATATTTGTATTGTAAACTGCTTAGATCTGTCATATGCTGAAGTAGTATAACAAGTATAATAAAACAAGTATAATAAAACAAACATAAACATAAATTCTGTGAAAACATGCTTAAGGAAATAACATGACAAAACAAGGCAGACTTTTACAATCTGTCTTAAATATGGAAACATAGATTTGGATAGGCTTTGACAACAATTTAATTGAGAAGTAGGGCCAGTCCTGGGCAGAATTCTTAGTTTTCCCTGGATTCTATATAAATGGTGCCAAACTTGCACATGCTACTGAGGTCCATTTACAAATAAATTAGTTATTGAGCCACTACCCAGTCATTGACTTTGATTGGCACTAATCTGGATTTGCCCATGGATCTGGCTTGTGTGATTCCATAATGATCTGCATAAAAATGTTCTCATGTACAACCCAAAAGGGGGAATAGCCATAAGAAAGACGTGGCTTAAAGAATTATGTTCAGTGTTACAGAATTTAGGAAATGTGCAAAGTTGCATGTCAGAATTTACATTAGGCCTAAGTTTAAATTTATAGCTGGCCTAAGTTCTCACACCCAAAGCTGGGTACAGGAATCTCCACTAGGCGCTATTCTATAACCGGTGCTCATCTCAGATTGTTCTTTATAGAACAGAGGTAAGTTTTCCCAGAACAGTCAAACCTTGGTTTGCGAGTAACGCAGTTTGCGAGTGTTTTGCAAAACGAGCATAACATTCGAGCAAATCGTGCCTCGCAAACCAAGCGTTGACTCGATGTGCAAGGCCCCCCCCCCCCGAGAACCGGCATTGCCACCTGCACCCCCCCCCCGCATGAACCATCATCCCCCACCCAAACAGAAGCCCTTACCCCAATCTGGCACCGACATGCAGCACCAACCCACAGGATGTGCCGGTGCTGGTGCCCGAAGATCCTGCCTCATGCCTGGACTGGGCCTCTCTCCGGTTCTTTGGGAGAGCAGAAGGAACAGATTTGTTGCATAAGTTCTTTCCATATGTACATTAAATGCAGCAATTGGAGTCTTATGATGGAAACATTTGTGCAATTCTAAAATGTGCCAGTGTTTACGGATTATACAGCAAATATTATGTGACAGATGAGAAAATCTCAAAGAATACACCATGTCAGGGACTTTTTTACTCTTGTGTTCTGTAGTTAAGAGATCTATGCGATGTCTAGCCTTGGATCACAAGTAACATTCTTGTATATGTTGCTCAGGATATCCTCTGTGTTTGAATCTGTCAGACATATTCCTGGCATGTCTTTCAAAATCTTCAGGTCTAGAGCAAAGTTGGCATAATCGAAGAAATTGACAGTATGGCAAATTGTTCTTGAACTGCTCCTGATGGTAATTGGAATAGTGTAAATAGCTATTCTTGTTAGTTGGTCTCCTGTATACACTCATGCCCAAGTGGTACTTTTATTTTTTTGATCAATATGTCAAAAGAAATGGAATTTGGCCAGAACTGTGTTCCATTTTAAATTTTAAGTTGATGTTACATGTATTCAGCCAATTAAAGAATAAATTGAGTCTCTCAATACTGCCTCTCCAAAGTATAAAAAATATTGTTTATATATCTCTTATACAATCTAATCTCTGTGGAGAAAGGATGTTCTTTTAAAAAGTTATTTTCAAAGTTAGCAACATAAAGGCTTGCTATGTCAAGAGCCAAAGATGCCCCTATCGCTGTACCTTTTACCTGTAAATAGAATTTTTTGTTAGGGCTATTATTGTAAAGGTGATAATGAGTCTGTTGGGTATGCAGGAATCTGAGTTGCAATCACGTATTGTATGCTCTATAACACGTAGTGCTTCCATCTGTGGTATGTTTGTGTACAAAGATTCTGTATCAAGTGTGATCAAAATAAGATCATCCAGGGCACCATCAAAGTCTTCTAAAATGTTAATCATATGGGCTGAGTTGCATATGTATGACTCTATCTGCGGAATATAAGGTCGTAATCCCTGATAGTCTAGTGGAAAGAGGAAGGAGCTGTCCCCTTCCACTCTCACACATCTGACTTTAAGTTCAAAATGGCAGCAATGACCCCTAGTAGTCTCATATTAAGGTTAGCCTTTCATTTTATCTGGTACAGTACTTATATCTGAGGGCCTCACATAAGTTTGCAAAGACAAAGGATGCACATTCCTTCCCTTTGAAAATTATCCCAGAAACAAACAAACAAACAAAAACCCACCCACAGGCAGATATGTATGTCTTTGTCTCTCTTTTTTTTTGTTACTTTTTCCCTTGAATACATAACATAACAAATTAATTACATATCGTAGTACCCTCTCAGTTCAACGCGGTTAATAACAATCAAGAGACAGTACAAGCACAGTGTATTATAATCACATTCAGAAGAATTTGTCACAGTAGGTCTTTAGCATTTTTCTAAAGGAAAGATAGGAGTTGGAGTTTGTTATCAGGACAGAAAAGTGTTTATCCCATGATCCAGCTTGAAAAGATAAAATTCTATGGAAAAATCTTTTGTATATGCAACCTTTTACAGTAGGAAATGTAAATAATCTAAAATGCAGAGGAAACGTTTTATTTTTTTAAAATTTTTAATTTTCTTTTTTATTGATTTAAATCTACTTATTACAGAAATTCAGAATCGTATCCAAACTTAAACAAAAGTTAAAGAAGCAACATTAAAAGGTTAAAAATAAAATGGAATTCAATTCTTCATTAGACCTCAACAATTTGTGAGAGAGAAAAAAATTAGAAATTAAAGGAAGAAAGTTAGAATTTTTTCAAAGTATAGACTATAATACGGCTGTATCCCTCAGTCTTCAAGTTTTGGAGCCTCCTCCCTCCCTTGAGGGCCAAAAAAGATCTTAGATGATCAGGAATGAAGAAAACATATTTTAGACCCAAGCATTTTACAAGGATAGGCCAACATAAAAGAAGCACCCAACCCCCTCATTTCATCTCTTATGGCTAGAAACTGTCTTCGTCTATCCTGTGTAATTTTAGTTACATCAGGATAAGAACATAGGAACATAAGAAAAGCCTTCACCGGATCAGACCGAGGTCCATCCAGTCAGATGATCCGCACACGCGGCAGCCCATTTAGATACTCCTGATTGGAGACCCAGTTATACCGTAGCCCTCAATATGATTTGCAAGAAGGTGTGCATCCAACTTGCGCTTGAATCCCAGAACAGTAATCTCTGTCACAACATCCTCCGGGAGAGCATTCCATATTCCCAGTACACGCTGTGTGAAAAAGAACTTCCTGACATTGGTCCTGAACCTGCTACCACTCAGTTTCAGTCTGTGACCTCTTGTCCGTGTCACCTCCGAAAAAGTTAGTAATGATTCTTCTTGATCTATTTTATCAAATCCCTTTATTAATTTAAAAGTCTCTATTAAATCCCCTCTCAGTCTTCTCTGCTCGAGGGTAAACAGTCCCAACTTCCTAAGGCGCTCTTTGTAGCTCAAATTCTCCAATCTCTTGACAAGTTTCGTAGCTCGCCTCTGTACCCTCTCCAGCAGAGTTATATCTTTCTTGAGGTATGGAGACCAGTGTTGTACACAGTATTCCAATTGCGGTCTGACCATTGCTCTATAAAGTGGCATTATTACATCTTCCGATCTACTCGTGATCCCCTTCTTAATCATGCCCAACATCCGGTTAGCTTTCTTTGCCGCTGCCGCGCATTGTGCCGAAGGCTTTAGGGTTCTGTCAATCAGTACCCCCAAATCTCTTTCCTGTTCGCATTTTGCTAATGTCGCCCCCAATATCTTATACTCGTGTTCTTTGTTTTTTCTTCCTAGATGCATCACCTTGCATTTGTTTATGTTAAAATTTATCTGCCACTTTGTTGCCCATGCTTCCAGCTTGTTCAGATCCTTCTGGAGTTCCTCGCAGTCCCTTTGAGAGTCAACCACCTGACATAGTTTTGTATCGTCTGCAAACTTTATTATATTGCAAGTTGTTTCCTCTTCCAGATCGTTTATAAAAATATTGAACAAGATGGGTCCAAGAACTGATCCCTGGGGCACGCCGCTAGTCACCCTCTCCCAGTCCGAGAATTTCCCATTTATGGTAACCCTCTGCATTCTGTTCTCCAACCACTTGCCGATCCATCTGTGCACTTCTCCTCCTACTCCATGGCTTAGTAGTTTCTTCATAAGCCTTGCATGTGGAACCTTGTCAAACGCTTTCTGGAAGTCCAAGTAAACTATGTCCACTGAATCTCCACTATCCACTTGTTTGTTCACTTTCTCAAAGAATTGTAGTAAATTTGTCAAACACGACTTCCCTTTCCTGAATCCGTGTTGACTAGCCCTTATTAGGTTGTGATCCTCCAAATGTTGTACAATGTTGTCTTTAATCAGTGTTTCAATTATCTTCCCAGGAACCGAAGTGAGACTCACAGGTCGATAGTTTCCTGGATCACCTCTTGATCCTTTTTTGAAAATTGGGATAACATTTGCTATCCTCCAGTCTTCTGGTATTTGCCCAGTTCTAATTGACATATTAGCCACAGATTGTAGCAATTCACCAATTTCGACCTTAAGTTCCTTTAATACTCTTGGGTGAATTCCATCCGGTCCAGGGGATTTGTCGCTTTTCAGTTTGTCAATCTGAAAGTATATCATGTCCAACATCACATTTACTGTTGTGAGGCTTTCTTTTATGCCTCCGGTGAATATCTTTCCTGTGTCTGGCACTGTTGAAATGTCCTCATTTGTGAAGACAGAGGCAAAGAATGAATTTAACCTATTGGCAACCTGTTTATCCTCTTTAATTGATCCTTTCTTTCCTTGATTGTCGAGAGGGCCCACTGACTCTCTTGCTGGTTTCTTACCTTTTATATATCTAAAAAAGGGCTTGAAATTTTTGGTTTCCTGTGCTATCTTTTCTTCATAGACTTTTTTGGCGTCTCTTACCACTTTATGACACTTTTTCTGGTCCATTTTGTGACAGTTCCAGGCCTCTAATGTTTTCTCTCGTTTCCATTTTTTAAACGAATTCCTCTTCTCCCTTACTGCATCTTCCACCTCTTTTGATAACCACGCTGGTTCTCCTTTGTTCTTCTTCCGCCTTCCTTTAGATATCTTCGGTATGTGAAGATTCTGTGCTTCTGTGATGGTGTTTTTCAGCAGAGACCATGCTTGATCAACTGTTCGGTTTTCTGCTTTGTGCTTCTTGAGCCGTTTTCTAACCATGGATCTCATGCTATCGTAATTCCCTTTTTTGAAGTTAAAGGTCGTGGTTTTATTCCTGATTGGTTTCCCCTTTCCGATGCTAATGGTAAAATAGATCGTTTTGTGATCACTTGTCCCTAGCGGAGCCTTAACTTTTACATCTATTGCTCTTCCCAAATCCAGGACTGCATTTCCTCTTGTCGGTTCTCCTACCATTTGTTCCATGAAGCAATCTCCTATCATTTCCAGGAATTTTATCTACCGGCCGCTGTTTGACGTTCCCAAATTCCAGTTTATCCCCGGAAAGTTGAAGTCTCCCATGATCGTCACTTTGCCTGATTTACTTCCCCGATTCATTTCCTCCATCATTTCTTTGTCTGTTTCCTCAGTCTGTCCCAGAGGTCGATAATAGAGGCCAATTTGTGTGTCAGCCTCTTTATGTCCAGGAATCTTTATCCAAAGTGATTCTAGTTTTCCATTTGCTTCTATTTCTCCTTCTCTAACAGACTCTATTTCTTCTTGGACATATAGGGCAATACCTCCCCCTTTCTGCCCTATCCTATCTCTTCTGCATAGTTTATATCCTTGTAATGCTGTGTCCCATTCATTTTCTTCATTCCACCATGTTTCTGTTATTCCTATGATATCCGGATGTTGTCTACTTGCTATTTCTTCCAGCTCTCCCATTTTGCTTCCTAAGCTTTTGGCATTCGTGTACATACATTTAAGTTCTGTTCGTGCTATGTTACTGGATTTAGTGGTCCACCCATCCTTTTTTGTATCCAATTGTTCCTTTTTATTACCTCTTGTAGTGTCCTCATATTCATGCCCTATATCTGTATGATTGCTTGGAGTTACCTCCTCAGGATATCTTGGTGTCCGGGCCATCGACTGGCTGTCGACTGTCGGCTCTCCCCTGTTCGTTAGTTTAAGCCTTCTCAATGAACTTCCTTATGTTCTCGGCCAGAACTCTCACTCCTTGTTTGGCTAGATGAAGTCCGTCCTTTCTGTAATACCCGCTCTTTCCCCAGAATGTTGTCCAGTTTCGCACGAAGTCAAAACCCTCTTCTTCGCACCAACGCCTCATCCAGGCGTTCACAGCTCTCAGTTCATCCTGTCTCATAGCATCTCGTTTTCTGTCAGTAAATTTAATGTGATCAATAATATAGGGCTCCTTTTACTAAGACACACTAGCCGTTTTAGCGTGCACTAAATGCTAATATGTCCATAGACAATAATGGACGTGTTTTAGCACATGTTAATATTTAGCGTGTGCCTTAGTAAAAGGACCCCATAATCAGGTATAAGGCCAAACAATGTTTTGTAACAAGTACAACCTCACTTGAATAATATTCTTGCCTCAACTGGGAGCCAACGTAGCTTCCGATAGAAGTTAATTACATGATCTATTCTACAGCATTTGTAGATCTGAAATTACAACCCTTACCTAAGCATTGCCCCAGCATTGCTACTTCTGATCAAAGAAAAAATAGGCACATTTTTTAGATTCTGTATACATGTTTACAGGGTGTAAGCAGTTTTCAGTTACTGCACCCAATGTGTATAAATGACTTTTAATAATTTACCTTCCCATGTATGAGGACATATGTAATAGCTCAAAACTTCTAGATAGTAGAATATGAATTCAAATTAATTTATCTGTTGAAACAAAACTGCAATAAAGTGCAAAGAATGCTAAAATTATACTTCTAGGATTGATGAAAAGAGAATACAGCATATATGTATATTTTCAGCTAAAGCTTGCTGCAACACATAATAATGGCATTATCTGAATCAAGGACTGTTCTTTCAATAGTATCATCATGTCTGATGTCTTTTAATGCCGTTGAAGTCTTTGATGCATTGCACTGTGGAAAATACACATTGACGGTCAGCTGTTTCTCCTTTCTCTAGGGTTTGAAGTACATGCTTGTTTCTTTGTGATTTATGTTTGCAGCTTCAAAAGCCAGAGGCAACTGGTATTATTATATTTTCTCCCCACATTGCTACATTATGAGTAAATTTTAGAAGCCTTATGCACCATTTTCACATAAAAGCAGGGGACTCATACAAGCACACCACAGCAAATAGAGATTTTAGAAAAGGTGCTAGTTCTATGTATATATTTTAGAATACATGCAGTCACCAGGTTAAGAATGAGTCCTGTTTTTCAAATCATTCTTAAGTTTAACTTGTATGTTACTCGGATCCTGTATAGTACACAGTCTATAAAAACATTAAACATTAAAGAAACAGTCCTCAAGATAAAGCATTGTAGTTTAAATAGAAAGAAAAGATAGGAGATTTACACTTATTTTTGTTCTTCAACAGTCCCACTGTTCCCTCTCCACCACCACATCCAACATTTCTCCCTCTCATCTCTCTTTTCCCCATGCATCTGTAGCTCATGCCTTTCCCACCACCATGTCCAATATTTCTTTCTTCCTCCCTATGCACAAGTTTTCCTCTTTCTTCTTTCCCCATGTGCACCATCTCTTTCCCTCTCACTCAGACACCCATGCCCAACAATTCTCCCTTTTCCCTTCCACACCTCAGCATCTCTTTCTCTCTCTTCCTCCATTCTTCCATCCTATTTCCCAAGTTCATGCTCCCCTTCCTCACTCCATTCTATGTCCCAGGTTCATGATCCCTCCTTCCTTTCTTCCATCCTTTGTCTAAAGTTTGTGCCCCCTCCCTTCCTTCTGGGTCCCAACACAACCCAGCTTCTCCCTTCCTATGCCAACGTAATTGCTCTTCCTCCCTTCCTGTTCCAATGCGACCCTCCTCTTCCCTTCCGTGTCCCAATGCACACCTCATCATCCCCCTCCGTTCCATGTCCCAAATTTGTGCCTCCATTTACCTCCTTTCTCCCCGCTGCACTTCTGTTGGCAAAGGCATGAGCAGTGGCTTCTGCACATGGTCCACTGGTCTTTGCAAAGCTACCATCAGCGGTTCCTGCATGCGGCCCGCTGTCCTGGAATCTTTCCTTCTGATATCTGATGTTTGAATACTGCTAGAGACAGAGCTTGACATATTGACTCAGGCAGCCTGTTCCAAACATACAGTGCAGCAAGAAAGAAGGATTAGAGTCTGGACGAGAAGGGTACAGATAAGAGGGACTTACCTAATGAGTGGAGTGCACGAGGGGAAGCATAGGGGAAGATGAGAGATATTGAGGGGCTACAGAGTGAATGCACTTTAAGTCAATGAGAGGAGTTTGAACTGTATTCAGAAATGGATGGGGAGCCAATTAGGTGACTTGAGGAGAGGTGTAATTTGAGCGCGGTGGCTCTCATAGAATATGAGTTGTACAGCAGCATTTTGAATAGATTGAAGGGGTGAGATAGATGAGCTAGAGACCTGAGAGAAGAACATTGCGGTAGTTTGTGTGAGGTGATAAGAGTATGTTTAAAGGGTTCAGAGAAGAGAGGTATTTTGGTAATATTATAGAGGAGGAAGGGACAAGGCCCATAGGAGGGGCCTTAAGCAACCTGGGCCAATCAGAGCCATAGGCCCCTCCTCAGGTGGGCCTGCTGGCTGGAGGGAGAAGGCATCCCTCCAGCTAGCCTTCATGAATAAGCTAGGGGGCAGTGGGGGGTCACCAGGAGCATGACAGCAGCAGGGAGTGGGCATCTCTCCTGCTGCTATTGGTGCTTGTGTGTCGGGAGGTTGCTTGATGGCAGCAGCAGGAAGGAGTGGACATCCCTCCCACTGCTAGGTGTTTGTCAGGGGGGTTGCTTCGTGACGGCAGGGAATGGGCATATAAGACACACCTATAACACATGCACTCAAGAAGCATGCATTTATCCCCCCACCCCAATTTTTTTTTTCATGATCAACAGTCAAAACACACACCAGAGATGCGCTTTACACAGTGCCGACACAGTACCAGCACCCCCAGATCAATCGCTGAATGCATTGGAGAGAGGCCTTAGATTTTGGTTAGCCCTATGGGATGGGCCATAAGCACCTGTGTCAAATCAGGGCCTTAGGACTCTCCCTGGTGCAACCTACGGTGCACTGGGAAGGGGAAGGCCCATCATTTAGTGGAAGTGGGCCTGCTGGCCAGAGGGAGTGCCAATGGATGTCGGGGTGGGGGGTTGGCAGGCGTGATTGAGCATCCCTCCTGACAGTAGTGTTTGCGGGGGTGATAGGTGCTCTGCTGCGGCTGCTAAATCACAACAGGGAGATTTCCTTGCTGCGATTAGCTCAGTGGCAACCCGATTCTCTAACCAGTGCTTGTGACATGGACTCTGGTTAGAGAATAATGGTGTTAGGTGGGCTTAGACGCAATTCTATATAGGACACCTGTGTGTGATTCACAAAAGCTGCTTAGGTGGCTTCTGAGACTGGGTGTCATACAGAATCTGGTCCTAAGTGTATGGTTGTGGGTTTGCGGAGGAAATATGAATGTATATTTTAGGGTTATTTAGGTAGTGTGGGTGTCATACGAAACAAAAAAACTATACAAAAAAGATTACCACTGAAAGATAGCTGGAATGCGATGACCACAAATGCTCACAGTCTAAGCAATAAAGTTCATGATCTGCAAGCCCTGATGTTAGAGGGAGACCGGGATATTGTTGGTATCACAGAGACGTGGTTCAGTGAATCCCATGGATGGGATGTAAACATACTGGGATATAATCTTTTTAGAAAGGACAGAGATGGAGGAGGTGGAGGAGTATCTTTCTATTGTAAAGATTGATAACCAACAACTTAAATGCAAGGGACCTGGGGAGAGGAAGAAGCGATATGGATCGCTCTGAAAGAGAGAAGATGGAACTTCTATCTATGTGGGTGTAGTCTAAATACCTCTGACTCAATCGCAGCAAATTGATAAAGATCTGATTGTGGATATCCAAAAGTTTGAAAAGAAAGAGGAGGTGCTGCTGTTGGGAGATTTCAACCTGCTGGATGCGGATTGGAAAGTTCCATCTGCGGAATCGGAAAGAAGTAGGGAGATTGTGGATGCCTCTGCTCAGACAAGTGGTCACAGGGACGAATCAGGAAACTACAGGCCGGTAAGCCTCACTTCGGTTGTTGGAAAAATAATGGAAGTGTTGCTGAAAGAAAGAATAGTGAACTTCCTAGAATCTAATGGGACAGGATCCGAGGCAACATGGCTTTACTAAAGGTAAATTGTGCCAAACAAACCTAATTGAATTTTTTGATTGGATGACCAAAGAACTAGATCGATGTCATATGCTAGATGTAATTTACTTAGATTTCAACAAAGACTTTGACACGGTTCCTCATAGGAGGCTCTTGAACAAACTTGAAGGGATGAAGTTAAGACCCAAAGTGGAGAACTGGATTTGAAACTGGTTGACGGACAGATGCCAGAGGGTAGTGGTTAATGGAAGTTGCTTGGAGGAAGGAAAGGTGAGTTTGGTGCTGGGTCGATCCTGTTCAATATGTTTGTGAGTAACATTGCTGAAGGGTTAGAAGGAAAAATTTGCCTTTTTGCGGATGATACCAAGATTTGTAACAGAGTAAACACCAAGGAGGGAGTGGAAAACATGAAAAAAGATCTACAAAAGTTAGAATGGTCTAAAATCTGGCAACTAAAATTCAGTGCAAAGAAATGCAGAGTAATGCATTTGAGGATTAATAATCGGAAGGAGCAGTATATGCTGGGAGGGGAGAGGCTGATATACAGAGATGGGGAGAGGGACCTTGGGGTGATAGAGTCCGAAGATCTAAAGTCGAAAAAACAGTGTGACAAGGCGGTGGCTTCTGCCAGAAGGTATGCTGGGCTGTTTAAAGAGAGGTGTAACCAGTAGAAGAATGAAGGTGTTGATGCCCCTGTTCAATTTTGTAGACCGTGTCTGGCGAAGGACACAAAAAAGCTTGAAGCAGTCCAGAGGAGTGCGACGAAAATGATAGAAGGTTTGTGACATAAGACGTAGAGACTGGAAACCCTGGTTATGTATACCCTAGAGGAAAGGAGGGACAGGGGAAATATAATTCAGACATTTAAGTACTTGAAAGGTATTAACATAGAACAAAATCTTTCCCAGAGAAAGGAAAATGTTAAAACCAGAGGATATAATTTGAGGTTGAGGGGTGGGAGACTCAAGAGCAATGTAAGGAAATTCTTCTTTACGGAAAGGTGGTGGATGCCTGGAATGCGCTCTCGAGAGAGGTGTTGGAGAGGAAAACGGTGACAGAGTTCAAAAAAGCGTGGGATGAACACATAGGATCTAGAATCAGAAAATAATAGTAAATATTGAAGACCTAAGGCCAGTACTGGACAAATTTGCATGGTCTGTGTCTGTTTATGGCCATTTGGGGGAGGATGGGCTAGGGAGGGCTTCAAAGGCTGGGAGGATGTAGATGGACTGGGTTGAGCTTTTACAGAGACTTCAGTTGTTGGAACCTAAGCACATTACCGGGCAGAGCTTTAGATTCTTGCCCATTAAGCCCCTCCATGATCCTGTAATTAGTGTTGAGGACTACAGTATACCCCCGTCATCTTCTATGTTACTATGTATGTGCATGAGTATATATGGTGTGGGGTATGGAAATGTGAATTAAATGTGGAAGGGCCAAACAATTTAATTTGTTTAATTTCCCTTGTCATTTATAAGATTTTTCATTTTATTTTGTTTTATGCTTTTCTTTTCTTTTTTTTTCAGGGCAGTGTAGTCAATAGTGTATATTGTTGTTAATATAAGTTTTTATTTAGAAGCATCCATATATCAAAATGGCAGAGTCACACCTTAATCAGGAGAGTCACAGTCTCTAAATGCCATTTCAAAACATTTCAAAGCTCTAAGTATAAATAGTGATCAGGACCATTTAAAGAAGAACTACAATTTCAAAACAATGTCCATCCATATTGTGATGATGAGGTCCCAGTCCTGGTTAAAAAGGAGTTCGTCAGCCTTTTCATACCCAAAAGATTCTCCCTAAACCCCTTTTCCCCACAATAATCCCCCTAAGGACCCAAGTAGAAGACAAAAATTCCTTCTGAGGTTCCTTACTTCCAAGAAGACTCTCCTCTGTTATATACCCAAGATAGAGAAAATGCAGGGTCGGGGGAGGGGAGAGAAGGAACCCGGCAAATTATCTGAGAATGAGGAAGAGATATTATGTATATATGGCCTGTATATGGCCATTTGGGGGAGGATGGGCTTCAATGGCTGGGAGGGTGTAGATGGGCTGGAGTAGGTTTTGACAGAGATTTCGGCAGTTGGAACCCAAGCACAGTACTGGGTAGAGCTTTGGATTCTTGCCCAGAAATAGCTAAGAAGAAAAAATTTAAATTAAATCAGGTTGGGCAGACTGGATGGACCATTCGGGTTTTTATCTGCTGTCATCTACTATGTTACTATGTGATGCCCAGGAAGAAAGGAAAGAGATCCCTATAGATCTCTCCAAGGGAGTGGAGCTAGAAGAAGATATGGAAGTGGATAGTTAAGGAAGGAAGAGAGAAGTTGGAAAGGAGAATCATGTTACTGTTTCAAGTGTGTGGTGAATGTTTCTCTTTTTCCTAGTCTTGTCTGAGAAATACAGAGATAGATCCAATCAGCCTGACATTACCTCAACAAGTAACCATCCTTGGACTTTTGTGATTTCTTGACTGACTTAGGGTGAGCTCAGGGCAGAATTTATATACAGACTTATTTGCTTAAGCTTCAGTTTGAATGATGGAGAAAATTGTTCAAAGTCAAAGTCTGTAGGCTTTATGGACTGACTTCTGAAAGCTTGAAGTCTGGAGGGTTGATTTTAGATTTGAATTGAAAGTATTTGAAATATAATAATTTCCCTCACCCTAACCCTTATAGAATTGTTTGAAAGTGACCTTTGAGAGAATTGCGTGACTAAAGGCAGAGGGAACTCTCAGGGGGAGGAATGATGATGTTTGCTAACCCCCATTAAGCCTCTCCATGATCCTGTAATTAGTGTTGAGGACTACAGTATACCCCCGCAAATTCACAGTTTAGAATTTGTAGATTCAGTCATTTGTGATTTTTCCCCATGGAGCAGGCAATAGCTGGAAAGTTCATATTTTCCCAATCAATCTTGCTGGAAGGAGAACCGCTAATGACAGCTGAGCCCCATGCAAGATGAGAGAGTGGGCTGGAGCCAGAGAAGAGGAGGAGGGGCGTGCCTAGAGTGCGAGGTTTAGGTCACTGGCTGCAACTAGGGGATGTGACTGCAAGCGCTTCGTGTGGGACAAATGACTGCTCATGCTTTAAACCGTGTCAGATATTTGCAGTTTTTCCAAATTTGCAGGCAGTTCAAGAATGTAATCCCCACAAAATTTGTGGGAGTACTGTATATATATATATATTCCAGCAGAACTGAGTGACCATTTTCTTTTGATTGGATCCTGTGATCATGATTCAAGTATCCAGAGCATCTGACCACCTAATCATGAGAATATATATGAAAGCTCATTACATCCAAATAACAAGAGGGTATGAGAAAGACAGAGAAAAGAGTGGTCTGAGCACGGTCACAATCTTTATCTTATTTTTATTAAAATTTGATATACCACTGAATGGCAAAAATGGCATCACAGCAGTTTATATCATATCAGAAACAATATAAAAGCAAAACAATAAAGCACAATCTGCAAAACAGTTAACATTAGTACAAAATTCAACATGAAAACAGAAGATTAACAGCTGAAAGACAGTATGAGCAGGTGGGTTTTGAGCAGTTTCTTAAATTTAATTAGAACAGAAATATTCCTGATGTGAAGTAGATGACTGTTCCAGAGTTTTGGGTCTATATAACAGAAAACAGATTTTTAAGAAGAGGTGAGACAGTTTTGTTTGATAATGTTGGAAGAGAGAGGGTATTATCTGCAAATATAAAACCAAAGTTAAAATCTAAGCGGTTTACAATGAATATAAATTGGGGAGGTAAAACAATACAAAAACAAACTCCATTGCATTTAAAGGAAAAAAGCAATATGGTTAGACAACAATAGACAATATCAAAAGCAGAGGAAAGATCTAAGAAAACAAAGAATTTAGACCTGATCCCAGATACAGTACTACTAAGTGCCTACAGAAGGGGCAGTGCTAAATCCTGAGTTTTTGTGTCCTGCAATGTCAGTGTTCCTCCACCTTAAGCACTCTCTGTCATTATCCAATCCTTCTAACATTAAAAACATACCCTGACAAAACCCAATCCCCCAACATAAGCAGCCCTTCCTAGTACCACCTGATCCCCTAACATCCCTCACTACTGCCCAATATCATTTGACTTCCCCAGTACATAAGCATCCCCCTCCACAAATTATAAGATTCTCCCCTCCCTCTCACAGTAGCTTTCTTTCCAGAGGCCTCCATGTGTGGAAACAAGCCCAACACATGGCAGCCTCATCCATACTCATATTCCCCCTACCCAGGCCTCAGGCCCTTCAAAATCAGTTATGGGCTGCAAGCCCCCCCTACCATCACCTGATGCCTTCTTTCAGGCTTACCAGGGGTTCCTGGTGTCTAGTGGGGCAGAAACAATACCCAATCACTCCCTTATCAAAGTTGCTGAAATTCAAAATGGCCACTGAGACCACTGGTAGCAATACAGCAATAATACAGCTCGAGGTCAGGAGTCCAGATATATGCATAATTACAAATGAAGTATTGCCATAGCCCTAGAGACCATGAAGTAGGAACATATGGCAACCTTTCTGCCCTATTAGAAGCCAAGAATCCCTAGTAAGCCCGCAGATGGAGATCGAGGAAGATAGGAAGGTTTGAAACCCAAGGTCAATTTTGATGGGCCATCTGATGAGTCAAGATCTCCCACTTACCCCACCCCCACCCCTACTACTGAGGATAGGCCTCCCTGGGCCTATATGATGCCCCTGGTGCTCCAGTGGGATGATAGTAGCTAGTACAAAACTCACAACCTCTTATGTTAGTCATTTGGGATATCCAACTGCTAGGGGCAGGAGCAAGTGGGTTAGTATGGTATGCCCAAAAGAAAGGAAGGACTATAATAGGCCTTGTGCATAAGAGAAATTAAGATTCCACCCCCAAGAAAACTACAGTTTTAGTAGATGAAAAAAAGAAGTTTTAAGCGGTATTTCCTTACTTCTTTTCATTTACCCAGGTCCTTTAAGTTCTATTTAAAATCTAGCCTGTAGGTATGTGATTAGTTAACCTACTGAGTGCTCCAGAGCAGCACAGCTGTGATTGCGTTTTCCAAAATTCCCATGAGTATGCTTTATTTTTAATTCCATTGTATTGTGCTAACAACCTGAAAACTGGTGCCTCTGAATGTTTCAGTAAGAACATAAAATTCCACTTTCCTCTGAAGTAGATTTAAATAAAATACTCATGTAGGTATTCTGCAAAGAGATGCAGAAATGTTTTAATAATTGCTGTAATAATTGTAGCATTTTATCATGAGATACATAAAATAAGACCTAGAAACTTTTATTATTTTATTTTCTCTTATGGACACAGCCACAGTATAGATTAAAAGTTGCCTTCTATTCCCCCTTCACAAGAAAGTCCCATTCTTTTGCTAAGAATATATCAAACCTCTTCTTCCCAGTGAAAAACTACTATTTCTTTTTTCCATATCCATGCCTTATTCTATTGTGTCTCCGGGTTTCAATGGAGGAATAACCCACTAGTTATCAGTATCACTTGGTATGTGATGCCTTCCAAAGCAGGAGTTTCCCAAACCGACCTCTAAGATCACAAATCGAAATAAGATTGTCTGCTCCACTGGCACGAATCCTCCACTTAGAAAGTACCCATAGGTGTGCTTACTCTGGCTTCCTTCCCAAATTGTGGAATGAACTCCCGCCCCTTATCAGATCAATAACCAAGTTTATAACTTCAGGAAAGCATTAAAAACCCATCTCTTTGCTAACAGTCACATAGACTATCCCAACCTGTAAACCAATGCACACAAGACCCTCCATGCATCCTAACCCGCAAACCAAAGTCCTTGGAAGTCTACCCAAACCATCTTGCAATCGTTAATAATTCCCGCAACCATGTGCTTCACATGAAATCATTAATCCTGATACCATTATTCAAAAGAAACTGCTACTAAGTGGAAAGCCACAGAACCTATCCTGTTCTGTAAATAGACCTAACACCCAAATGGCCACTGTTAACTCTTATGTATGCAAACTAAAATAGTACCTAGCAGGCCGCATGTGGCCCCCGGGCCGTGAGTTTGAGACCACTGGTGTAGATGGACTGGAGTGAGCTTTGATGGAGATTTCAGTAGTTGGGACCTAAGAACAGTACCGGGCAGAGCTTTGGATTCTTGCCCAGAAATAGCGAAGAAGAAGAAGAAAAAAAAACTCCAACAGGTTGGGCAGACTGGATGGACCATTCAGGTCTTTATCTGCCGTCATCTACTTTGTTACTATGTATAACTATAACCCAAGAGCCAGTGTAAACCCTTATTATGCAACCCATAACTGCTATCTCTCAATATGTATATCAATCTGTAAACTTTCGTCTCTTACTATGTATGTAAACCCTTATTATGTATGTAAACTTGTAACCCATTCTGGATTATTTCGGGAGGATGGGAATTAAAAAAATAGAGCAAAAAATGAATAAATAAGTTTCATTTTTATTTGATATATTGCATCATAGGTGATACCACTTAAGTAGTTTACAATAATGAAATCAAGAAATCAGAAAAGAACTATGATGTTAATAGGAAACCAATAGAATGGAGAAAGGGGAGCATAAAGAACATACCTGTATATAACTAAGTATAGGAAAAAGACACTGTTGTGCACCAACACCGATAAGAAATGATGGAAGAGTAGGTCAAAAGCTGTCTGGTTCAACTGCATCTTTAATTATAAATATTTTCAGAGCAGATTTATCTTTATCAAGGTTTAATTCAAGGCCCAGTTAAAAGCCCACCTCTTTGAGAGTGTTTTTGACTCCTAACTCCTCTCACCTTGGGTTCTGCATCCCCAGCCCTCAATGTCATGACTGTCTGTCCAAGTTAGATTGTAAGCTCTTCCGAGCAGGGACCATCTAAATGTCAAAATGTACAGCGTTGTGTACGCCTTTCAGCACTATATAAGTGTTAAGTAGTAGTGATAGTAGCAATTCATGTGTGTGTTGGGGGGGGGGGAGGTGGGTTAGTGAATTCCTTCTTCTCCATAAGGAGTTGGGGAGGACACATGAGAAGAAAACGGAATCAAGGTGGGGATTTGTGGCCTAAATGAGAAAGCAGGGGATATTTAGTATATCTATATTTAGGAGCAGGAACCAGAACTGTCCCAAGGCAGAAATGTGCTCAATTTAACACATCCCCTAGAGCTCCTATCTCACCCTCTGCATCATAGCCAAGCAGAACACAATTTTGGAGCTCCCACCTCCCTTATACCCTGTGCATCTATACTGTGCACACATAGCTAGCTATGTCTCTGACAGGAATTACTCAAGGGTTAGAGACAGGAACAGTTAACATCTTTTACTTTTTACTCACCTGTCGTTATAGGGGTGCAGGGTCTCAAAGCTTAATGGTCTGTTAAGAATAGGGGCAGTAGTATAGTAAAGGGGCAGGAGGCGGGCCACCCCGGGCTCCATCATGGTGGGGGCACCGGCACCTCTCTTCCTCTCCACCCCAGCTCCTTCCTTCTCCTACCCCGACACACATGCACCTTCCCTTCCCCTCCAGAACTCTAGCTCTCCACCAGCACGAGCAGCAGCTCTAACTTCTGCTTGTGCCTACCTTGGCTCTCCCTCTGATGTCATTTCCTGGATGTGGGACCAGGAAATGATGTCAGAAAGAGGGCAGAAACCAGCATGAGCAGCAGGTTGGAGCTGCTGCTCATGCTGGTGAAATTAAAGAGGTACGGGGGACGGGAAGGGGCATGTGTGGGTGCGTGGTGGGGTGGCGGAGAAGAGAGCAGGGGGTGCCGCCACCCCAGGCACCTCCCATCCTTGCTATGTCACTGAATGGGGTATCTAAACTGTTGAGAATGAGTCAACAGCACACAAAAAAAAATCAACTTTTTTGGGGTGGGGGTATATTCTTGATTGGGAGTTACATATAGTATAGTAGAACGTCTTGTTGAGTTGTCTCTGTCATTTAAAATAATAGCATTTATTAGTCCTTGACAGTCCAGAAATTTTTAAAATTCTGTTACAGTACTGGTTTCCGTATACTGTAGAATAAACCCAGCTCCCCTTAAGTACATTCCTTCATATGGCAACCTTAAAAGAGACCTGACTGCTTAACTAGGAGTGTGTAATCCAGTCAGGGGGAAATAAAAACTTATAGCAGAAACAAGACAGAGAGACAGAGAGACACAGAACAGGAAGGAACGGCCTTTCAGGGTAGGCCTCTATGAGTTATGGACAAGGAACCAGAAGACTGGCCAAGGTAGGAATGTTCTCAGTTCAGTACTGTAAAATGCTGACCTTATGACTGACAGGAACCATGTATTTCCTTGCCTGTTTAACATTGAATTTTAAGTTGATAATCCTCTGTACAAGGTGACTAATTATAGTTTATCAAGAGCTAGAATCTTTACATTGAGAATTGAGTTGCAAGATGATGCTTACTCCTGTGTTATTATGCCTGTGACAGGATCAGGAATTAATGCACAACCCTATATAACTGTTTTGTTCTGCTGTACCCTGTTGCTTGGCTGTTTCTGTGGAAAATCCACACCTTTTGCCCCTCACCCTAACATTATATGGCTCTAGTGGTGGAATCTGTTTTTCCCAGTTTAAGAAAATGCAAACTCGCTAAACCTTCAGGGCTCTCAGCCTTACTATTAAGCAAGATGAAATCGATTGGGTTAGGTGAGACACTAACTGCATGGGTCAATGATTGGCTGAGTGGAAGACTTCAGAGGGTAGTGGTCAACGGCACCTCTCAGAGACATCGGAGGTGACTAGCGGAGTGCCACAGGGCTCAGTCCTGGGCCCATTGCTTTTTAACATATTCATAAGGGACTTGACCCGAGGGCTTCAGGGTAAGGTAACACTATTCGCAGATGACGCCAAACTATGTAATATAGTGAGTGAAAGCAATCTGCAGGATAGTATGACGCAGGATCTGCTTACGTTGGAAAACTGGTCCTCGACATGGCAGCTTGGCTTCAACACTAAGAAATGTAAGGTCATGCATCTCAGCAGCGGTAATCCATGCAGAACTTACACCTTGAATGGAGAAACACTAGCTACGACTTCAGAAGAACGAGACTTGGGAGTAATTATCAGTGCAGACATAAAGGCTGCCAAACAAGTAGAGAAGGCCTCATCCAAGGCAAGGCAAATGATGGGATGTATCAATAGAAGCTTCGTCAGCCGCAAACCTGAAGTCATAATGCCACTGTACAGAACCATGGTGAGACCTCATCTGGAATACTGTGTGCAGTTCTGGAGGCCACATTACCGTAAAGACGTGCTTAGAGTTGAGTCGGTTCAGCGGATGGCCACTAGGATGATCTCGGGACTCAAAGGTCTCTTGTATGAAGAAAGACTAAACAAATTGCAGCTCTACACTCTAGAGGAACGCAGGGGAAGGGGGGACATGATTGAGACATTTAAATACATCACAGGACATATCGAAGGGGAAGACGACATCTTCTTTCCCAGAGGACCCTCGGTCACAAGGGGACACCCGCTCAAACTCAGAGGAGGGAAATTTAATGGTGACACCAGGAAGTATTTCTTCACAGAAAGAGTGGTAGATCACTGGAATAAGCTTCCAGTACAGGTGGTCAAGGCCACCAGCGTGCTTGACTTTAAAAAAAAATGGGACATCTTGCGAGGGTCGAGATAAGGAACTAGGACATTAGCACCCAGACCTAATGGGGGGGGGGGTCAGTAGAGTGGGCAGACTTGATGGGCTATAGCTCTTTTCTGCCGTCAACTTTCTATGTTTCTATGTTTCTACTAGAACACAAAACCAGTTACATGGACTAAAGAGATTAACCCTGCCCTAGAGAGGAATCAGAAATTTAATCAGAAACAGATAGTATTTTATGTATTTGTTTATAATACTGCAGAAAAGTCTGGTCTGGACTGCCTGCTGGGAGACTAGTGGTTGTTATATACAGACTAAAGGGAGTAAGAAACTCCAAGATGAAAGACTAGGAGCAAGAATGACAGAGAGCCTGGGTAGTCTTGCTGGAATAAAACTGAATCTCAGCCATTGGAGTAGGTAATATCTTATGACAGGAAAAGTAATGCCAAAAAGAAGGACACAAAGCTATTCCCAGGATTAGATAACAAGGAAACTTAATGTGGAAGCAAAAAAGGCCCAAGAGGAAGCTACGTAGTTAAGTGATCTGACCAAGGTCAAGGGAATCCAGGAAGTTTAGTCCTCTGACAAGGTCATGGACTGAGAAGCTAGACAATGTTTTATGGAGTTGGAGTGAGTCGACTTCCTTACTGAAGACTTGAAAGGGGAGTTAGGTTATCTATATGCCAGGTCAAAGAGAATATAAGAGGAGAAGTAATCCCTTTAAGGTTAATTAATAGGTCAGGACTAATTTCGAGACAGCATAACATGAACGAAGGAGCATGAGAATATACTGCAGTTCATGGAAATGGAGAACAGTGAATTAAGATGAACCATTGAACAGCAGACTGATGAGACAGAGCCACTGAATGTTAAACTCCTAGGAATTAACACTGCATAAGTAGGAATACAATTGAAATTGAAGAGCCCCAGTCCTTGGAAATTTCATTTAATTACCATGAGGAACAACTGGAAACAGAAAGAGAATGATCACAGAGCCAGAATGCATGCTGAATGCCAAACTGAAGATTAAAACCAGTAAATTGTCTCTGCTGAGAGACAGAAAAAGATACTAGTGATTTAAAATGCATTTTGGAGAACAAAATAAAGACAGGTAACCCATTATGAAGTCTTCCAATGAGAATCTTCAAAAGCTAGTGGGTGTGCTGCTTAATGAATTGAGATGCGCAACTTCTAGTAGCAGAACTATCTGAGGAGGAGATGATATGGGATATGCAGGAACTAAAAGGACAGTTGGAAAACAGTGGACTAGTTGACTATTTTGAGAATATGAAGAATATGCTGGCCAATGAAGTAAATGAGCAGCTGGCAGCCATAGAAGGGAAACCAGCACAGCATCAAGAGATCAAAGAGCTCAAAGATCATTTTTACTTGCTGACAGGCTTGGCCTAGGGCTGTTAGCACCAAGCAGAGACTGAAAGTGCCAAAACAAAGTAACGGTAACAGTGCCACTGTTGCAGTACCCCGAGTTGCAGGGGCAACTAACTGAATTCTGGCAGAACCATCATGAGGTGCAAGCAAAAGTCTAATTGCCGGAGGTCTTACACAACAAAGTTCCAGATTCAAATGCAGGAAGTAAGCCTCGGAGTGGATAGAGAACTTGAGAGAGAAAAGGTAGCCTGGTAAGAATGCATCCATTTGGCAAGATTGAAGGGGGTGTTAACCCAGGTGCTTGCAGATCAGCAATGCAAGAGTGCTGTAGAAGTCTCATAGGCTAAAGAAGCAAACTGGAAAGTACAGGATTGCCTCATACATTAAAAGAGAACCAGATAAATATACAGAGTAATATCAGGCTTCATTGCAAGTTATGAGCAACATACAGATGTTATTTTATTGGTCAAGATGGCACACTTATTTTCTATTTGGGGCTATAGAGGAAGCATTGGGATTTGAGACTGAGATCAGTAGCATACCTCACTTTGTAGCACACTTCCTTCCTTTAAGCAATGGGGGAGAGGTGCATGGAGTGGTCTGGGGCTGTGGTCCGCATATGCATGGCTATCGGCTCTGCTAGTCCTCTGCTCTGGAATAGGAAATTGATGTCAAAGGGGGTGGAGACTGGGGTTGCTGACAGCTACACACATGGGACCATGGCTGAAAAACTGATCCATGTACCCCCTCCCCCCCTACTGCTTGCACTCAGTATAGACTGCCCCCCATTGTCTTGTCTTTGGTATGACAGAGACTGAGATTAGACCCAGTACACCAACAGTAAAGTTGTTCCAATCAAGTTCAGAAATCCTGGCCTACATGGAAGACAGATCTAACCTAGGGAATGTATTTCATTGATTATCATTTTCAGCTATGGAAAGAGACCCATTAACATGTCTGGAGTTCTGGCCCATTAACATAGATATGACAATCCAAAAAAATTAACCCTTTAATTGGCAGATGGTGAAACAGCTGCTTTACGCATCTTGATGTTGAATGAGAGCAACAGTGCCAAGTAACAGGCATTTAGAGATGCCCCCTTCTCTCACATGAGCATAGGCCAATAGGGGCTATCTTTGAATGTATCAGTGTCTAACGGGTGTCTTTGGGCAGGAGTGAGACCCAGAGGCACAATTTTACTGTAGCACGTCTTGATAAGTAAAGGTATTATGGGCTGTAAAATACCTCCACATTTTGGATTTTAAAGTCCTGTTAAATCTTTCCACTACAGCTGCTTTAACATCATTATGGGTCACAAAATGGCTAACACCTTTTTGTTTTAATAAATTCTTCAGAGACTTATTTAAAAATTCTTTACCCTTGTCTGTTTGAAGTTTTTCAGGTGTACGCCCTAAATTAAATATTGTTTCAAAGGCTTTGGTAACTTCGTGACCGGTTTTTGTTTTTAAACTCACGACCCAGGCATATTTTGACAGGATATCTATTACCGTTAAGATGTATTTGTAACCATTGTTATAATGGGCAAAGGCTGACATGTCGATTAAGTCACTTTGCTACTGGCTGTCAACTTAAGACACCATTGTTTTATTTCTTTTAAAATGGATTCTAGCCAGTCTGTGTAAATTGTATGCGTTTTGACCGGTGACCCAGTCCACTACATCTTTTCTCCAGACTGTAATATCACTCTTTTTAGCTGCTTGAAGTAGAGGGTTAATGCCTCCATAGCTTCCTGCCGTGTATAGATCATAATAAATTTGCTTCAATAAAGATTCTTTCATATTCCATTCAGCTCTGTCAACTTAGCTCTAAATAAAAAAAATAGGTCTTAAAACTCTGCCTTTTAACAGACGCTGTTAGGTGACAGTTGTTGTTGTTTTTTTCAGATTGTTAAAGACAACACCAGGGGGCCGGGACATGTTTAAACACACCTCCCCCTCTCCCTCCTTGGCTTTATCAGGGGGCTGCAAGGGGCTTATCAGCTGTTACCATGACAACCGGGTGCTGCCCATTAACCATTAACTCAGAATTCTTATAAAAAGTGTGTTAAAAACCAGGAAAGAAAAAAAAAAATGCAGCCTTTTCTAAGTTGTTTCTGCACTGGTTTGTTTAAAAAAAAAAGCAAGAAGAAAGAATTTGTAAATGTCTTTTGTTTTGTGATCTGCCTGTGCATTGCTCTAACCATGAGCTCTTAAAACCTGTCTTTAAACAAAAAAAAAAACTGTTAAAATAAAGACACTTCTTTTTCTGGCCATATCATTTCCGGGGGTTTTGACTAAGTCTGTTTCTGGTAACATCATCAGAAAATGCATTTCCCTCTCATCAGAAAAACGTATTTCCAGCTCTTCATTTACCCTATTTCTACATACTTCATCAGAATGTGCACTTCCGGTAGTGCAGGCACTCCCTTTTCCGGTGATGTCATCAGAAAGCGTATTTCCAGGGTCAAACACGCCCCCCATTTCCGGTGATGTCATCAGAAAGTGCATTTCCGGTGGCATGGGGTGGGGCCACCAACATTCATTCCTATGGGGGTGGGGCATGGGCAGGGCTACCACCATTTATTCCTATGGAAGGGATGGGACATGGGTAGAGAGTGGGTGGGGCATGGGTGGGAGGGGCATGGTGTGGGTGGGGCTATGGGGAAAGTGGGCATGGTGTGGGCAGGGCCTGGGCTGGGCTAAGGGAAAAGTGGGCGTGGAGTGGGCAGGGTTTGGGTGGAGAGTGGGCATGGTGTGGGTGGAGAGTAGGCGGGGCTTAACCTGGAAGTGAATGCTGATTGGTCGATCCTTGTCTCTGACAGCTGTCAATCATTTTGACATGAGGTGTACCCATTATGCTACTGCCCCCTTCTCTCACATGAGCATAGGCCAATAAGGGCTATCTTTGAATGTATCAGTGTCCAATGGGTGTCTTTGGGCAGGAGTGAGACCCAGAGGCACCATTTTACTGAAGGCACTAGACTGGACAAGAACAATTGGGCTTCGATCTTACCCAAAGACCACCCCTGGACCACTAATGTTTTCAAAGGTAGCCCTTGTGGGCCTATGCCCATGAAGGGGAAAGGGGTCTTCTGCTAGAAAGGTCTTGTGCCAAGGGGGTCTGGTGCAGGAGGGGAGCTGTTACTGGGAGGTCTTGTAATGGTGAAACCTAGCTCTGCTCTCAGGCAGTGAAATAACCTCATCAAAAGTTGGGGTTATTTTACTATGGTTTTAAGGCCCTAACCTGACTTGCAGTTTAACCCACTGTGGTATTGTTAATCAAACAGTGTTTGGGTGCTTTAAGTAAAAGAGGGCAAATATTGCAACTTAAAGCCCTTACTCTTCTTGATAACTACCCAATTTAGGTGTCAAGATTAAAGCATTGTACTGGTAATAGAAGCAAGATTTGTTTCCAGGTCTTCCTTACTATAATTTGTATAGTACAAATCCCAGTATTCACATACTTTTCAGACATATCTTTCAGTTAATAGAAGTGCTTTTTAACACGTTAATGTCAATATATAGTAATTTATCAGATTTTATTATTGAGTGCATATGGTATCATAGTCATATAAATGACACACAATTTATATTGCTTATGAGAGATATTAAAAAAAAATCTCAGAGAACATCTGGAAGGTCTCAGAAGGCTTACAATTCTCAATAGCTCTAGTCACACAGCAACCAGAAATTTGCATATAAGGTCTTGAAGTGCTTAAGCTCAATCAAAATGTAGAGATTTAACCACACAAATTATTCTTGAATCATGATAGGCAAATAGTGGTGAATTTTAATGTGCTGGGCAATTCTACAACTTTAAACAGAAAAGGAATTCATTTGAAGTTACAGTATATATTTTCAGTGACATATAGAGGGCAGTTTTGTGACAGATTGACTGCTGGGAGGCCAATTAATCGCCTATCTTGAGACTATTCTAGAAAGACATGTACGTACATGTCTTTAGAAAATAGCATTAAAAGGCAGAAAAAATAAATCATAGCTAAAATGTGATCTTGTATATTTGTACCTGATTGAAAGCTGGTATAAATGTACTTTGCTGAAGTATATAGGAGTTGATTTTTTAAATGATGCAGAAATTTGGGCTTTGAAAAAAATAAATGCTAAATGCTATTCTATAAAAGGTGGACCAAGTTGGGCACCGTTTATAGTGTATAGCGCTGGGATCCATGCTTAGTTTTTGTCACGAGGATTTACACCAACAGAAACCTGGTGTAAATCCTCATTCATAAATTAGGTATAAAGGCCCAGATTGTGTAAACAGCACTTAAAGTTAGGCACCTAGTTTGGCATGTTTAACTGACCTAGGCCCCTAACTTGGGCCCTCTTTTACTAAGCTGTAATAGAGATTTTTACTGTGGCTCCGATGTTGCTCCGAAGCTCATAGGAATTCTATGAACGTTTGAACAGTGTGGGAGCATTTAGCAGTCTGGGCTGCTGTTTATAGAAGCAGTGCCGAATTCCCCAAATTCTGTAATACTGTGTGTGCATCTTTAGTGAATGTCCCTGACCTGCCATGCTCTTCCCATGGCCATACCCCCTTCTCATTTGCATGCTAAAATTTATTTTAAAAATTTCTGTTCTGTCTAAAGTGCAAGTAGAGTACTATCAAACATACTTATATACCTGTATAATGAAAATATATACATTGACCAACAGACAAATGCCCATACTTATATATTTTTTTTAATCACCCTAGCCAATTCCTGCTCACTTAACTAATAGTACACATCAATGATAATTCTCAGCAAAATACTAACAAAAAAAATGTGTTTTCAGCAACTCCTTAAACTGTGTTGCGCTATAACATAATCTCAGTATTTCTGGTAATGTGTTCCACAAAAGTGGACCATCCACTGAAAAAGTTGTTGTTTGGGTTTCTGCATATCTTGTGGCTGTCAGCCTATCCATAGATAATCAGATTTTACTGTATATACTCAAATATAAACCTAGATTTTTCAGCACCAAAAATGGGGGTCTTGGGTTTATATATGAGTCTTCCCCCTCTCAGACACATTGCAGGCCTCTCTCTGGGCCTACCTTGAGCCCTGCTGCTGCAGTGGTGAGAGAGGGCAAAAGCGATCCTCCTGTGCTCCTGCAGTCTCACTAACTCAAAATGGCTGATGCAAGTTTTCATAGTTTATTATTTAAAGCTTCTAAACCGCTAACTAATGACTATGAAGTCAATGCTGAGCGGTTTACATAAGCAGCTTTGATGGAAATATGAACATTAACTTCAGTAATGATGGTACAATATATGAACTATAGTCAAGGAGTAACACAACACTGCTGGAATTATGATAAAATTGCTTAGTCATGGTGTTACGTACAGAATTAGATTGTTACTGAGATGTCCAGCGTACATATACATGCTTAAGTATACTGTATAGCATACATATAGTGGATGCCATTTTTGCCTTTTCATGAAGAGGTTCACCCAAAACAGTTACAATATAATAAATAGTAATCAGGTACTCTTAAGTATTTTCCCTATCTGTCCTGGCAGGATCGCAATCTAACAGTGGCAATGGAGGGTTAAATGTCTTGTCCAGAGTTACGAGGAGAAGGGTGCTGAGGCAGCAGCTCTAACCACTAGGCCACCCACTCCCACTGTAACCTGAAAAGACTGCTGTGAGTCTGGTTTATATTCCAGCCAACCTTGTTTCCCTCTTTTTAGGGAGATAAAGATTACGTACCTTGATTTATATTTGGATGGGTTTATAGTCTAGTATATATGGTACATGCACATCTTTATAGAATAGCGCAAGATGTGTACCTAAATCCAAATTGTTGCCAATTAACACCAATATTTGATTACTAACATCCAAATACTGGCACTAATTGGCTCATTATTCAATGAAATTGAATGCATACATTGGGTATATGTCCAAATTTGTGCATGCAATTTTTACTACTTACTGCTACTTATTACGTATATAGCGTTGAACGTTGTAAGCAGCGCTGTACATTTTGACATTTCTAGATGGTCCCTGCTTGAAAGAGCTTACAATCTAATTTGGACATAGAAGACATGAGATAGAGGCTAGTGGATGCAGAACCCAGGGTGAAAGTAGTTAGGAGTCGAAAGCACTCTCAAAGAGGTGGGCTTTTAAATGGGCCTTGAACACTGTCTCAGACAGATCCCGTCGTAGGGAGTCAGGCAGCTTGATCCAAGCATATGGTGCAGCAAGACAGAAGGGATGGAGTCTGGAGTTGGCATTTGAAGAGAAGGGCACAGATAGGAGTGTCTTACCCGCTGAGCAGAGGTCAAAGGGGGGGATCATAGAGGGAGATAAGTGAAGAGAGATAGTAAGGGACAGCTGAGTGAGTGCATTTGTAGGTCAGTAAGAGGAGTTTGGAAATGGATGGGAAGCCAATGAAGTGACTTTAGGAGAGGAGTAACGTGAGTAAAGCGGCTCTCCCAGAATATGAGTCATGCAGCCAAATTCTGGACAGATTGGAGGGGAGCGAGAAGGCTAAGCGAAAGGCCTAAGAGTAGCGAGTTGCAGTAGTCTAAGTGTGAGGTGATGAGGTCGTGGATAAGTGTTTTGGTAGTGTACTCAGGGAGGAAGGGTTGGATTTTGGTAATATTATAGAGGCAGAAGTGGCAGGTTTTAGCAATATGTTGGATCTGGGTGGTGAAGGAGAGAGAAGAGTCAAGAAAACCCCGAAATTATGAGCAGACAAAACAGGAAGGATGAGAGTGTTGTCCACAGAGACAGAGAATGAGGGAAGTGGAGAGGTGGGTTTAGACGGGAAGATGAGCACCTCTGTTTTAGCCATATTCAATTTTAGATGGCAGTGATACATCCAGGTGGCAATATCAGAGACTATGGTCTGGGTTTCAGTAGAGATACTTGGCACAGAGAGGGAGTCATCAGCATAGAGGTGATATTGGAAGCAGTGAGAGGAGATCAGCGCTCCAAATGAGCAAGAGTAGATTGAGAAAAGGACAGAACCTTGAGGTACACCAATCAATAGTGGGAAGACTATGGAGGAGGAACTACAATTGCATACACTGAAGGTGTGATGGAAGAGATAGGAAAAAAAACCCCAGGAGAGGGCAGAACCCTAGAATCCCAACAAAAACAGAGTATTAAGGAGTAGGTGGTGATCAACAGTATTAAAGGCGGCAGACAGATCGGACTTTTGGATCTGGCCAAGAACAGGTCATTGAAAACTTTAGTAAGGGCATTCCGTGGAATGCATAATAAATATAATCCAGGAGATAGTATGCATTATATAACTTATATGCACACTTTGTACCAAATTCTACAAATGATACTGAAAAACTGCCACAGGAAAAAACACACTAAGCGCTGTTCTATAAATGGCGTTCAAAGTTAGGTGGTATTTATAGAATAGTGCTTAGCACCGGGATCTGTGCCTAACTTTAGATAGAAGGATTTACAACCAAACCCTAGTATATATCTTTAAGCTTGGGAAGCCGGCAGTTACTGCATTAAGCCCTGCCCACAGTGACATCACAAGTACCAATACTTCTCCCTTTCAAAGATTAGAAAGGACTGAGAAAGGTAACTGGAACAGATCCTTTCAATATCTTATCTGCTGTGGAGTCTTACTTTCCTCACTACTGTGTGCCATCCAACTTCACTGCCATAACACCTCCCGGGTGAGCTAATCTCAGGAAGACAGTGGCATGCCATTAAGCACTGCCCGCTATGACATCACAAATACTGGACATTCCTCCTCTTAAATGTAATTGCTCCTTTCAGCACTTGCTCAGCTATGAAACCTTACTCTCATCACTACCTGCATCATCCACACACAATATCAGAACACCATGGGCAAGCTAGCCTTTTCATTCTGGGGTAAGCACTACATTCTTCACTCCATAATCACAGGGGTTAGGGGCAAAGCCGGGCCACGAATAAGAAAAATTTTCAAATATCTTTAGAGCTGACTCTGGCCCACCCCCACATCCCTCCCACTTCCTGGACCTCTCCACACCTTTTAAAGCCTAGCGGTCTAGCGGTAAAGCAAGGCAGGAGTGATCTTCCTACACTCCTGCCTCTTGCAAAGCCGTGAAATAAAATGGCTGTTGTGAATTCCCACTGTAGTTTTGCGAGACATTGGGGCCTGCAAATTTATTACAATGAAGTAGGTGCTATTAGTAAGCATATGGATGTTGTCTATGAGTGACAATTGTAAAAATTCAGTGAGAGGTGTGAGATATGGATTAACTCACTATTGGAGGCTTTTTTATCCAATAGATGAAAGTAGAAGCTAAGCTGCTATGAAAATACCTCGACACAGTGGGGGAAGAGAATAAAACCCACAAAATACAGGCCATGTTGGTTGTTTAAAAGCAGTTTTAGAGTACACTGAATGTCGAAGATACAACAGTGACAGAAATATGTGGTGAATTAAGGAATCACGAAAAGTAAAACACTAAGATAAGTTGCATTTCTCTATACTTCAATGAAAAATGAAAGTATTGAAATGAATGGAGTAAGATTTTAAGAAATAGTTTAAGGTTATTTGCTTAGCAGGAAGGTAATAAATATAAGAGATTTAGGGCTCCTTTTACTAAGCTGCGATAGCGTTTTTAGCTCACGCAGAATTTTAGCGTGCGCTAAACTCACGCTATGCGGCTAGAACTAACGCCAGCTCAATGCTGGCATTAGCGTCTAGCGCATGTGGCAATTCTGTGCGTGCTAAGCGTGCGCTCAAACCACTATCGCAGTTTAGAAAAAGAAGCCCTTAGTTCCGTTAGAAAAACGAAGTACACGGGTCACCTTAGGGGTGTGTTTTTATAAAAAATATTTTAAAAAAGTAGCAAAATTTATGTAATAAGCTATATTAAAAGAGAGATAAAGTAATAAAAAAGAAATAAAAGAAAAAATTTAATAAAGGTTTTTTTGCCGATGACTGTATTGTGAGCTGATTGAAATGTCACTTCTGTGACCTGTATGGGTTAATGGCTCTGACTCTGAGGCTTTTTCACTATTGAGTAAGAAGAAATTAGAACTGATTAAGATTTAATATAGCCCCTGCTAGTGATAACATAACTATAGTGGGTTGACTAAAGATATTATCTTACTCAATAGAATGCCAATGTTAGTGGTTACTTAATGTTATAGATGCCTTAACTTACATTACAGATATAATTTTATGTAACATATACAAGTGGGTGCTGAGAAATTCTCAGCCCAACCAAGAATGGAATGACATGAAGTCATGAAACATACAAGTTATTCTGTATATTAATCCTATGTAGCATGTATGATTCTATATAGCAATATGGAGCTTGTAACCTGCCTAGAACTCTGATTTGGAAGAATTTAGCAGGATATAAGATTGCAATAACATAACTTTGCATTTATTCATATTAAATATCATCTCCCATTTGGATTCCCAATCTTCCAGTCTTCCTGCAGTTTCTCATAATCCACTTGTACCGTAATTAAACCATTTAAATAATTTCATTTCATTGGCAAATTTGATCACCTCACTCATTCTAATTTTCAGATCTTTTATAAATATGGTCTCTTTCCTGTTAGAGGAGCATAAGAATAAAATGTTGAAAGATTTCGACAACCAGAAGTAGAACCTTCTCCGTAATAAGTTCTACTCTGTGGAATGCCCTCTGTAGTGCTTTAAGACTAAATGCTTCAAATCTTTGCTAAAACAAGAAACCCTTCCTTTTCAAAGATGCTTTTGAGTGAGCCCCCCTATTTTACCTCATCTGGCTTGCCTCTGGGGGACTGCCTTGCACAGCCACAACTTGTTTGCCTACCTATCTAACTCCACCTTCTTTGTCCTATTATTCATTGTAGTTCTATCCTTCTATTATAATATTATCCCTATTCTATTTACCCTTTATCTGTCTAGCTTTTTTCCCCAATTCACTATCTTTTAGATAATATTGTAAACAACAGATACCTAATGAAATGTAGGGCATCAGGCCGTCAAGTGGTATAAATTAATATCAGATTATTTGAATAAAAAACCAAAAACAAGCCTAAAGGACATTTGGAGCATTGAGATAAAGCAGCAGATTTCTGCTACTCAGTAGCCATGGATTTGGACTTGGAGGATGAGATGTACAGCAAACTTGTTTTTTTTCTGTTATATAGGATTTTTTTGACCCCTGTTCATTTGCAAAAGTTAGATAGTTCAAAGTATAATAGATACTGGCACTGTCATCTTGAAATAGGGACACTGGATCACCTGTTATTTTGTTGTCCTTTGATACTCAATTTTTGGAGGTCTATATAGGGTAAAATCAACATGATATTGGAAGCTTCGATTCCATTGTCCTATGACATTGTGTTATTTGGGACTTTATTACAACCCAAGAGTCCAATTAGTGCAAGCCAGAACAGATGACTTATTATGACAGGGATAGCAATGCAGTTGATTACAAAAAATGGAAAAACTGGGATAGACTGAATTTTAACTTCTGGTGGGCAACCCTGTGCCAATTTTATAGATATGAGCGAATGAATTCGGAACAACTTGGACATTTTACCAAATTTAAAGAGACTTGGGGACCATTAGTGAAATTTATAACAACTGATCATTAGGATAAGCCTTTGGTTTCTACAAAAGAGTTAACACACATCCAGGGAGGGAGGGAGGGATGGTGTGTGTGTGTGTGTGTGTGTGTGTGTGTGTGTGTGTGTGTGTGTGAAAAGTACTTGTATTATTATTTGTAAGATATAAGTGCAGTTTTATTGTACCAATTGTTTATATATTATATTGCACTTTGTGTATATTTAAAAAATTAATAAAGAATTAAAAAAAAAAGATTAAATAAAACTTGGAAAGTTTATTTTCTAAAGTAAAATGTTCCATTTTATGCACTAACAATTATAGTATTCCTAGATGTTGCCAGGCCAACACAGTTACGTCAAAAGCAGTGGCGCACCTAGCATATGTGACACCCAGGGCCCATCATTTCCCCCCCCCATCTGTACGAAAAACATGATTTTTAGTAACAAGCCATACGTCACACATGAGTACCTAGGAAAAGGCAGCATCTTACAAACTGCAGTGAGCAGTACAACATCAATACATCTATTGTAAAACTAAACAAGCCAGACTAGTACAGATCAATCCTACACCGTCAGTCCTAACAGAAAATCATGTCTTTCGAACACACAGAACACAGAAAACCTTTGCTTAATAAAATAATTCTGAACATCAGAGCTGCTACCACCACGTCTGGCGCTAAAAAACGCTCCACAGTTTTGTAAAAGGGGGGTAAAATAGAAATACATAGACAAAGGTTAAATTGAACCAGCAAGAAGCTGGACTCTGCATACAATGCAACACCACAGAAACAGTGACACATATCTCCTAAAGCAATAAATAAATAGAAAATTTTTGTTCTACCTTTGTCTTCTCTGGTTTCTGCTTTCCTCATCTTCTCATTCAATTCCTTCCATCCACTGTCTCTCTTCTCTCTGTTCCCTTTGTCTTCCCTTTGTTCTGTTACTGTGCCTCTCCCTTTCTCCCCCCTTCCAAATTGGTCTGGCACCCATCTTCTTCCCTCTGCTCCCCCCATAGTCTGGCATCTCTGCCTTCTTCCCTGCCAGCGTCTTCCCCCACTCTCTCTTCCCCATGTCCTTTCAGGGTCCTCCCCACTCTGTCTTCCCCATGTCCATTCTGCGTCCTTCTCCCCCCCTCTGTCTTCCCCATGTGCTTTCAGTGTCCTTCTCCCCCTCTGTCTTCCCCATGTGCTTTCAGCGTTCTTCTCCCCCCTCTGTTTTCCCATTTCCCTTCAGTGTCTTATCCTCTCCACCCCACCTTTCCTCCCTTTCTCCCTCCTTGCCCCTTACCTTTGTGGTGCTTTCTCCCCCACCCCCTGGACAACAGGCCTGGTCTGACAAACATTAGTTGACAAATTAGTTGGCTGACCGGAGGGATGCCTACTCCCTGAAGCCAGCTGGCCCCTTTAGACAACTTGGACCAATCAGAGCCTCAGGCCCCTCCCCGGTGCATCCCAGGATGCACCAAGGAGGGGAAGGCCCATTTTGAAGAGGCAGGCCAGCTGGCTGCAGGGAGTAGGCTTCCCTCCAGTCAACTAACTAACTCAAGGTAAGGGTGAGAGGGGTTGGAGGCAGGGGGGTGTTGTGTGGCAGCTGGAGATAATGGGCATCTCTCCCGCAGCTGAGGTGGGGGGTTGGTTCACTTTCTAACAGTCATCCACATTGCCATGCTGGTGTTTTAAACAGAGCTGTCACTGTACCGGCACTCCTGGACCAGTCACTGATTTGTGACTGCCAAAAGCCGACGCCACTCTTAGAAAGTGACTCAGCAATTTTTAAGAATCCACCGGAGTTCCCATTGCAATGTTGAAGAGCCCATTTGCATGTCAGTGTCAGAGACTGCTAGAAACCTCACTAAAGACAGAAATAAGCTGTTTTGATAATTCCCCACTAAAATGCGTGCAGACTACACTGTCGAAAAACAGTTTAGCGACGGTGTTAAAAGTTTTGCGAATCTGGGCCCAAGAGTTTTAACTATTGAGAGCCTTTATTTTCATTAAATTCCCTTGCAAGTATCTGATAACTCTGGGAAATAATTCATATATTTTTCTTGATCCCACTCATTTATCTGCTTTTGTGAATGAAACAGAATGTTTCAACTACTGTTTAGATACAGGATAAATAGGGTTATAATTAGTTTGTTATGCTCTGTATAATTTTTAGGTAAAATTGAATTTAATTTTCTTTGTGTTACTATGGATACCTTTGATGTGGGCTAATATGTTTAATCTTTTTGTTATTATTTCCTTTTATTTGTATTTTATGCATATACTATATTGTTTTCAACAATGTAATTGTTTAAAAGCAAATAAAAAATATGTTTAAAAGGAGGCAGTAAGTGTTCCTTCATTAACTCTCTGTAGGTTCTGTACATGAATGGGAACATTAACACATAATCTGCAATAAAGAAATAGTGGGAACTCTCCCCCAAAATGCTATATAACATCTGCAACTATCATGCAATAAAATCACATGTTATGCTGAGGCAATTACCCACTTTACAATGGTTTAGTAAAAGAAGCTTTTTGTTCTTTACAACAGTTTCTGCCATTTTACCCGGCATTGATGTCAGCTTTCAGGTCTGTAGTTTACTGGATCATCCCTGGAATCATTCCTAAAATTTGGTATTACATTGGCCACTTTCCAATTATCAGGTAGCAGCAATAGAATTCTAACATCCATTAAGGGTGCACGTCTCAAGCAAATGGTATTGGAGCCCACCAGGGACCAGGCGATACTGGACCTAGTACTCACCAACGGAGATAGCGTCTCGGAGGTCTCAGTGGGTGATACACTGGCCTCCAGCGACCATAATATGGTATGGCTAAACCTCAGGAAAGGCTTCTCTAGGACAAGCACGGCAAAGAGGGTTCTGAACTTTAGAGGCACAGACTTCAAAAGCATGGGAGTTTTTGTCCATCAAGAGCTACATAAACATGCAAAAACTGAAAATGTAGAGGATATGTGGTCAACTCTGAAGTCCATCCTACATGAAGCAACAACCCGCCACATAAAAACAATAAGTAAACGCAGGAGAAACAAAAGACCTCAATGGTTCACCAAGGAAATTTCAGACCTAGTTAAAAAGAAAAAAGAAGCATTTATCACCTACAAACATTCAGGAAACCAGGAGGCGAAAGAGGAATATCTAGAGAGATCTAGAGCTGTCAAAATAATAGTCAGAGAGGCCAAACTCCGAATGGAGGAAGAGCTAGCACGGAACATTAAGAAAGGGGATAAATCTTTTTTCAGCTATATTAGTGACAGGAAAAAAAACAAAGATGGGATTGAACGCCTGAAGCAATCAGACGGTAACTTTGCAGAATCAGATTCTGCCAAGGCAGAACTGCTAAACGATTACTTCTGCTCAGTCTTCACATGTGAAGCACCGGGAGATGGTCCACAGATTCAGACGGGAGATAACCAGAAAGACCCGTTTCAAGACTTCGAGTTCACGCCCAGTAGCGTCTACAACGAACTATCGAGACTCAGAGTAAACAAAGCCATGGGGCCAGACAACCTACACCCCAGGGTGCTCAGGGAGTTAAGTGAAGTCCTGGTGGAACCACTGTCTGTGCTTTTCAACCTTTCTTTACGCACAGGAAAAGTCCCCTTGGACTGGAAAACCGCCAACGTAATCCCACTCCACAAAAAAGGCTGCAAAACAGAGACATCAAACTACAGGCCAGTGAGTCTCACGTCTATAGTGCGTAAGCTCATGGAAACTCTGATCAAACAGAATCTTGACATAATCCTGGATGAAGGAAACCTACGTGATCCCCACCAACACGGGTTCACCCAGGGAAGATCCTGCCAGTCCAATCTCATTAGCTTTTTTGACTGGGTTACTAGACAACTGGATGCCGGAGAGTCACTGGACGTGGTATATTTGGACTTCAGTAAAGCATTTGATAGCGTCCCACACCGAAGGTTATTGAACAAGCTGAAACCGACAGGATTGGGGGACACTCTAACTACATGGGTTGGAGACTGGCTAAGTGGTAGACTACAGAGGGTGGTGGTGAACGGTACCCCATCAGAGGCGTCGGACATGCTCAGTGGAGTGCCGCAGGACTCGGTCTTGGGCCCGATTCTATTCAACTTATTCATAAGTGATATGACGCATGGACTTAGAGGAAAGGTATCATTGTTTGCCGCCGCCGCCAAAATTTGCAACATAGTTGGCAAAAGCTTGTTATCTGACAATATGACACAGGACCTACTGCTGCTGGAACGATGGTCAACGACTTGGCAGCTGGGCTTCAATGCTAAAAAATGCAAGGTAATGCACTTGGGCAAGAGAAATCCACACAGAACTTATGCACTAAATGGTGAGACCTTAGCTGCGACCACGGCAGAACGTGATCTAGGGGTGATCATCAGTGACGACTTGAAGGCTGCCAATCAGGTGGAGAAGGCTTCCTCCAAGGCAAGACAAATGATGGGTTGTATCCGTAGAGGTTTTGTCAGCAGGAGACCTGAAGTCATCATGCCGTTATACAGATCCATGGTGCGGCCTCACTTGTCCAATTCTGGAGACCACACTACCGTAAGGACATACTGAGGATTGAGTTGGTTCAGCGAATGGCCACCAGGATGGTCTTGGGATTCAAGGATCTGACATACGAAGAAAGACTAAAAGAATTGCGTCTGTACTCACTTGAAGAACGAAGAGAGAGGGGAGACATGATTGAAACGTTCAAGTACATCACAGGTCGCTTCGAGATGGAAGATGATATCTTCTGTCTCGTGGGACCCTCGACCACCAGAGGGCACCCGCTGAAAATCAGGGGAGGGAAGTTTCATAGCGACTCCAGAAAGTACTTCTTCACCGAAAGAGTGGTGGATCATTGGAACAGGCTCCCACTGCAGGTGATTGAGGCAAGCAGTGTGACGGATTTTAACAGAAAATGGGATGCTCATGTGGGATCTTTAGGGGAGTAAATTCAGGGGGGCGGGCACTTGGAATGGGCAGACTCGATGGGCTATGGCCCTTTTCTGCCACCATTTTCTATGTTTCTATGTTTCTATGTGGTTGATTTTATTGGCAGGTTACAGATTACCAATAGTAGAGCTGCAATTTGATTTTTATTCTTTTATTTATCAGTTTTTTCAAATTCAATTCATAAGTATCCACTTGTTACAGAAATGTAGAAAGGAACAAGTGAAAATGAAGTAATATTCAAAATCAAAGAAAATATTACTATCCTTATTTAAAATACAATAGAATAAAGGGGGGGGGGGTGAACACTTGGGATAAGGGGATCCAAATAAAGAAACATATTACAACAAATAAGGCCATAGCATTATCTCCTGCAGCAAACTTACCCCCTCCTTTATAAACCCACGCTAGCATTTTTAGTGCCGGCTGCTGAGGTAACAGCTCTGATGCTCATAGAATTCTTATGAGCATCCGAACTGTTACCGCTATGACTGGGGCTAAAAACACTAGTGCAGATTTATAAAGGAGGGGGTTAATTACCAATCCGTGCAATTTCATTTTTAGTTTTTTCAGTACCCTGGGATATATACCATCAAATCGGGCAATTTGCTTCTCTTTAATATGTTGATTTGGCTTATTATAACTTCCTGTTTCACTGAGGTTTCTCCTCCATATCATAACCCTTAAACATAAGTTGCTTTACATCTTCCTCAGTAAAGATTGACGCAAAGAATTACAAGTTACTGTACGGATGGTCATGGCCCCCCAGTGTAAGGTTGGAGGGGTTATGTGAGGCACCCTTACAAACGCCAGGTCCCGAGTTCAATACCTTCACAGAAGATTCACCAGGAAGTAAACTCAAATGAGAAGCACAGCCAGAGGTGATGGCATCAAGAATAGATATATTGTGCAGAGAAAGCAAGATTCATAAAAGTTACACTTAAGCATTACAATTAATGAGAGATATAAATTTTACAATTACAAAGAATGCTTCTGTGCTCTTGTGACTGAGAGAGAATAGATGCTGTGAGGACAGAGAGGTAGAGAGAGAAAGGTGGGGGGGAGGGGGGGTGATGTTCCCAGCTTCAGGATCCCGAGATAGAGCAAGAGGGCAAGAGGAGCAAGAGAGGGGGGTGTTGTAGAGAGGAGCCTTTTATAGCTTGTAATCTTATTCTAAATATAGAAACTATTGTATTTCCCAGAATCTTTCTGTTTATAATTTGTAAACTGTTTGAAATAATGGTTAGTTTAATTGATAAGGAAGGTGTGATACTTGCAGGCATGGTAGATGGGATTAGTCTCTGGCTTCTTTGTCCCATTCAAGCAGCCTATCTTCTTGATAAACAATCCAGTCTGGCTGGATGCTTAATGTATGTGAATTCTGTGCAGGAGCACAGAATTCTGCATCAACATTCCAGAGTCAGATTGATATAATTTCCCATAGGCCTTTGCTGACATTGGTTAGGGCAACCAAAACTGCTGATTACTAGCAATGCTAGGGCTGAGAAATAGATGACGGCAGATAAAGATCCGAATGATCCATCAAGTCTGCCCAACCTGATTCAATTTAAAATTTTTTTAAATTTTTTTTTCTTCTTAGCTATTTCTAGGCAAGAATCCAAAGCTCTACCCAGCACTATGCTTGGGTTCCAACTGCTGGAGTCTCCATCAAAGCTCACTCCAACCCATCTACACCCTCCCAGCCATTGAAGTCCTCCCCAGCCCATCCTCAACCAAAAGTCCATAAACAGACACATACTGGCCTTAGTTCTTCAATATTTACTATTATTTTCTGATTCTAGATCCTCTGTGTTCATCCCACGCTTCTTTGAACTGTCACTGTTTTCCTCTCCACCACCTCTCTTGGGAACGCATTCTAGGCATCCACCACCCTCTCCGTAAAGTCGAATTTTCTAACATTGCTCTTGAATCTACTACCCCTCAACCTCAAAGTATGTCCTCCGGTTTTACCATTTTCCTTTCTCTGGAAAAGATTTTGTTCTACATTAATACCTTTCAAGTATTTGAATGTCTGAATCATATTTCCCCTGTCCCTCCTTTCCTCTAGGGCAGGGGTGTCCAACCTGCGGCCCCGGTCAAAGGCGATGTAGTGTTTTCCTCTGCTGCCCCTGGGTGTTTACCATCTTGCCGGCTCGCTCCTTTGTCTTGCTGTAGCGTTTGCGCAGCCCCAGAAAAATTGTTTTAAGCCAATACAGCCCAGGGAAGCCAAAAGGTTGGACACCCCTGCTTTAGGGTATACATATTCAGGGCTTCCAGTCTTTTCTCATACGTCTTCTGGCGCAAACCTCCTATCATTTTCGTCACCCTCCTCTGGACCGCTTCAAGTCTTCTTATGTCCTTCGCCAGATACGGTCTCCAAAACTGAACACAATATTTCAAGTGGGGCCTCATCAACAACCTGTACAGGGGCATCAACACCTTCTTCCTTCTACTGGCTACGCCTTTCTGCATCCTTCTGACAGCAGCCACTGCCTTGTCACACTGTTTTTTCGCCTTTAGATCTTCGGACACTATCACCCCAAGGTTCTTCTCCCCGTCCGTGCATATCAACCTCTCACCTCCTTCTGATTATTAATCCCCAAATGCATTACTCTGCATTTCTTTGCATTGAATTTTAGTTGCCAGGCATTAGACCATTCCTCTAACTTTTGCAGATCCTTTTTCATATTTTCCAGTCCCTCTTCGGTGTCTACTCTGTTAGAAATTTCTTGACAATTCCCAAGATAATGTTCCAATAAAGGCTGATAAGCATCTTATTTAGAAATCTTAGTGAATTTTTTAAAACATATCCTTGAAGTGTAGTTGAATCAATATTAGAATTAATTTTTAATGTTTAATACCCAGTCTGGGCATGCCAGTCAAGACAGTTTATAAAATTAATAGTATGTGTAAGCTTGAAATCCTTTGATGACCCTCAGAGCTTTCTTCTATTCATACTTTGCCCTTTACATGAAAAAAGGTTGGAGACCACTGTTTTAGACTGTAAGCTTTCTAGAGACAGGGAATATATCTATTGCAGCTGATTGTAGCTTACTATCGGCTACTGATGAAATGGCCTAAGCTAACAATAATAATGTAGGCTCTTCCATATTTTAATGCAAATGATAAGTCCGGGATCTGAAATTTTTTTGTAATATGCTTTTATTATTTTGTTTAGATGTTGCATAGCAATGTTTATGAAAGTGATAGCTAGCATGTCTCTTTTCCCCCTCATATGAGTCTCTTTATCATGAATGCAATCACACTGTCAGCATATGTTTCAACAACCAGAAAACCACAAGCTAAGGAACTTGTCATTTCCATGCACTGACATAGAGAGGACCAGGATATTACAGACAATTTCCACTAGAGACTTGAGAAAATTACCTGTGCAGCGCTGGAGTGAATAATGTATTAATAAGTTAAGCTTTCTGGGTCAAACCTCCCAGTATTCAGAGAATCAACAGTTTATCTAAGCATCTCTGTGGAATAGCACTTAATGTTCCTTAGAATAGCAGTGGTCATGGCTGGCTTCTTTCTTGAAATTGAAAGCATTCCCTTTGAAAGTACAGACTTGTTAGTTGAGAAAGATGTTCAAAGTTGATGAAGATGGTTTAAGAAAAAGATGTGTTCTAATACATAAATATTCTGAAAGAATTAAGTTTGTTCCAACAGTACTTTTTTTTTTTCTCTTACCCCATGCAGGATGCTACTCATTTCAGGGAAGAAGGTTTGTGTCTTTATGAAGGTCACTAAAACAATTCTTACAGTTCTTCACATAGGTCTGAATTTATTATTCTTTTTCCCCCATAGGGCTATAAAGTATTCCTATATCTTTAGAGTGTGAAATTTATGGAGCCCCTGCTCCCAACCTGTGAAGGTAATAGACCAGTGGTCTCAAACTCGCAGCCTGCCAGGTACTATGCTGAGGCCCTCAGTATGTTATCATTGTTCTGGAACGTTGCCCGCCTCACTGCTGTAACCTCACACAAGCACTTTCCTGCATCTTTCTGCATGTTACACTGCTTTCACCTGTGTATAGCTGAAATTATCAGAAGCAATTAAGGAAAGATTTATAAACTATAACAAGTTTTACCTCATGCAAAGTTGTCATTTTTTTAATAAGACCCTCCAAGCACGTACAATCCAAAATGTGGCCCTGCAAAGGGTTTGCGTTTGAAAACACTATAATACACTGATGATTTAAGATGGATCAAGGTGTCTGCCATACAACATGGGAGTTCCCTGTATGTCTGTTTGGAGGGCGTGATAAAAAAAAACTCTGTAACGGCCTGATTCTGTATAATGTGACCAAAGTTGAACATACATATCTGTGCGCGCATACCAAGCTAATTATCACCAATTGGCAATTAATAAGTAATAATTGTCACTAATTATAATTTCTTCGTGGGAGACCATGTACCCTGCTGAGAAGTTGACAGGGATAATTTGTGTTCTTTATTCTGCCTTCTTCTTAAACATCTTGGCTTTTTTTTCCCACCACTATTGACACCTCTTTATTGGGATTCCCTAAGTATTCTATTTCATTAGTATCTTTCAAGGACACTCCACGACTGAACCATTTGCTCACGGGCAACTGTTGGCTTTCCCCCATCTTAGTTTAAAAGTTGCTCTATCTCCTTTTTAAATGTTAGCACCAACAGCCTAGTTCCATCCCAGTTAAGATGGAATCTTTTCAGAATAGGCTCCCTTTTCCTAGAAAGTTCCTAACAAATCTAAATCCCTCATTATTGCAACATGGTCTCAACCAAACATTGCGACTTCAGAGCTTTGCCTACTTCATGGATCCTTATGTGGAATGGGAACCTTTTCAGAAATGCTACCCTGGAGTATCATGATTTCAGCTTTCAACATAAGAGCCTAAAATTGGCTTCCAGAACCTTCCTCCCATATTTTTATATGTCATTGGTACCTACATGTACCAAGACAGCTGGCTCTTCCCCAGGATTCTCCAAAGTAGTACAATGTGTTAATAAAATATTATCTGCATGAAAATAGAATCATATACTACAGTCCTAGAAGAATGTTCCCATGGGAATTAGAAACAGGTTAAAAAGGCAGGTGATATTATGGACCCTGAGGCACTCCATAAGAACATAAGAATTGCCGCTGCTGGGTCAGACCAGTGGTCCATCGTGCTCAGCTGTCCGCTCACACGGTGGCCCTTAGGTCAAAGACCAGTGCCTTCAGTTTAGCCTTACCTGTGTACGTTCTGGTTCAACAGGAACTTGTCTAACTTTGTCTTGAATCCCTGGAGGGTGTTTTCCCATATAACAGCCTCCGGAAGAGCGTTCCAGTTTTCTACCATTCTCTGGGTGAAAAACTTCCTTACGTTTGTACAGAATCTGTCCCCATTTAACTTTAAAGAGTGCCCTCTCGTGCACTCTACCTTGGAGAGGGTGAACAACCTGTCTTTATCTACTAAGTCTATTCCATTCATTATCTTGAATGTTTCGATCATGTCCCCTCTCAGTCTCCTCTTTTCAAGGGAGAAGAGGCCCAGTTTCTCCAATCTCTCACTGTACAGCAACTCCTCCAGCCCCTTAACCATTTTAGTCGCACTTTTCTGGACCCTTTCGAGTAGTACTGTGTCCTTCTTCATGTACAGCGACCAGTGCTGGATGCAGTATTTTAGGTGGGGGCCTGGTATGGTGGCACGATAACCTTCTTTGATCTGTTCGTGATCCTCTTCTTAATCATTCCTAGCATTCTGTTCGCCCTTTTCGCAGCTGCCGCGCTTTGCGCGGATGGCTTCATTGACGTGTCGACCAGTACTCCCAAGTCTCTTTCCTGGGGGAGTCTTTCCCAGTACTGTACCAGACATCCTGTATTCGTGTATAAGATTTTTGTTACCGACATGCATCACCTTACACTTTTCCACGTTAAACCTCATTTGCCATGTGCAGTCCATTTCTCGAGCATGTTTATATTCCAAAAAGAAGAAACCACAGAAATTTTCACTCAAAAATGGTGGTCAAATAAGAATGAACAATCCATTTATAAACTAGGCCTGATAAGCTTATTTCCAAACCTTGTACATATTCTCAACACACTATTTAACTAAAAAGAACAGTGTTAGATCTGTGTTTGAATTTTATTAGTTCTTATGGGCTTAATGCTGACTTAAACTGGTCTTCCTTAAATTGAGAAGCTATTCTCTTTGGCTTTGTTGAGCTTCCTGTTGCCATTTTACTCAAACATTTCCTTTTAGGATGCCTGCAGCATACAGATGAGAGGTTTAGGGCATCTTTCAAGTGGATAGTACCTGCTGCTATATATATATATACTAATCTTTAAGCCCGTTACATTAACGGGTGCTAGAATATATGTCTGTCGGTCTTTCTTTCTTTCTGTCTCTCTCCCTGCCTGTCTTTCTTTCTATCTCTCTCCCTCCCTCCCACTGTATGTCTTTCTTTCTGTCTGTCTCTCTCCCTGGCCCCCTTTGTCTGTTTGTCTTTCTGTCTCTCCCTTCCCCTGTGTCTTTCTTCCTTTCTTCTGTCTCCCTCCCGCTGTCTATCTTTCTATCTTTCTCCCTCCCTCCCACTGTGTGTCTGTCTTTCTTTCTATCTGTCTGTCTCCCTGCCCCCTATGTAGCAGCAGCATTTCCCTCCCCCTTACCTGTGCAGCAGCCATAGCAGCATTCCCTCCCCCTCCATTTCCCTGTGCAGCAGCATTTCCCTCTCCCCACCCCACTTCCCTGTGCAGCAGCAGCATTTCCCTCCCCCCCACTTCCCTGTGCAGCAGCCACAGCAGCATTCCCTCCCCCTCCATTTCCCTGTGCAGCAGCATTTCCCTCCGCCCACCCCACTTCCCTGTGCAGCAGCAGTATTTCCTCCCCCTCCACTTCTCTGTGCAGCAGCATCAGCAGCGGTATTTCCCTCCCCCTCCACATCCCTGTGCAGCAGCAGCAACATTCCCCCTCCCCCCTCCCTACCCTTCTCTTCCCAGCAGCTGGTTGTTTATGGTTGGCTCCCTTAGTCCCTTGTCAGAGTTATTTTTAAGTTTAAAGCTGCCGCACCGGCTCCTCTCACGATGCCCGCCTGCATTGGAAGCCTTCTCTGACGCAGGTGCGGCTCATGAGAGGAGCCGCCGCTGCGGCTTTGAACTTAAAAATAACTTCAGCCAGGGAGTGTAAGGGAGCCGGCCAGATCGCGGGCCGCAGAACATTACCTGGAGGCCGCGAGTGTGGGGCCATTGTCTAGTTAGACGGAGTGAGATCTGGAGGGGGGAGTCGTATCCGTGCATCTCCACTTAAAGTGCCTCACATGCGTAGAAGAAACCACCGCTTTGTCCTTCTACTGCGCATGCTGGGCCACGGACCTATGGACCACACAGGTAGGAGTGCGCATGCGCGCTTAGGGTATTATTATTAGTGATATACAAACACACATACTCTATTTTTATTACATTGTTTGATATTTTTTGATGTTGGTTGCAGCACATTTGAATTGCTATGTATATAATGTGAAAAAATGATTTTTGATTAGTGCCCGTTTTGTTTTAGAATGTTGGTTTAAGCCTCTGACATCAGGCCTTCCTCTCTGCCAGGTCCTGCCTATTTCCTGTTTCCACGAAGGTAGGACCTGGTAGAGAGGAAGGTCTGATGCTGGCAGAGCAGCGAATTCTGAGTGCTGCCACTGCCAGAAGAAGTTCCTGGAGTCAGACCATGACGCCGGCCCTCAATCATAGCACCCTCTTATGGGCTGTGCCCAGGGTGGCCTGCACCCCCGCCTTGGTACACCAGTGAGAGACACACTTAGTAAAATTAAGTACCTTTTTGGATATGGATTATTGTGAAAGTTTTTCAAAAATATGTGTTTCAAGAGTATTTACCTAACAATATTTGAAGCCTATGAAGAGTTAGGTAAATCACATGCAGAGTGGCTCGAGAGAAACTAGTCACCACTGAGGCTTCTGAAGATTATATCCTGCAGACTAGGAAGCTGTTATATTACAGAGACAGGCATTATGGGAATATGAGGGGGTTCAGGTGTACAAATTTCCTTGTTGGACTTAGAAAATCAATCCAAGAGATTAGCTAGAACTGAGTTACTGTACATGTGGATGATCTGGTTCAATATATTAAAGTGAATCAAATACCACGGGGTCTGTAGATGTTTAAGCCTTCTAAGCTTTTTAATTATAATAATGACTTTGTGTTAAAAATGGAACTCTGTATTGAATAAATGTACTAAGGTCTGGATGTTAATAATAGGAACTACTGCAAAGATAGAGATTGTTTTTTATCTCTTCAATCTGTGCCCTTAAATCAAACTTCAACATACTTCATCAGGAAAATCTTGCATGGTCTTTTAGGCCCTGATTATATAAAGTTAGGTGCCGATATCGGCACCAATTCCATAAAACCTAGGCGCCCATTATAGAATTGTGCTTAGGCGGCGCTCAGCGTCCTGCCCCTCCCCCGATCCACAGGGGAGCTCAACTCTTCAGAGAAGCAGCATCGGGAAGCCTCCTTCCTGCACCGATACTGCCAGGGAGCAAGAGACCTGCGCTTTCCTGCCCCTCCCCCGATCCAGCGGAGAGCTCAACTCTTGAAACAGAAGCGACAAAACAGCAGGTTCCTCTGCGAAGCACCCGAGCAGTGCACCAAACTGATAAGTACTTGCATGTCTAACTATTCGCTAGATCCAAGTGCCTGCATGATTTAAGTTCCTGCATGCCCTAAGTTCTTACACAACTTGCCAATCTAAATATTTGCATGCTTAGTTACCCTAAGTCTGCCTCACCTTATAAGCACCTAAGTCTGTATATGCCAATTCTGTATATGCTTACTCTGTTTATGCAAAGACTGCTTACCTTATAATCATCTACGTCCACACCCAAGTCTCTCTACCAATCTGACAAGATCTCACATGCCTATCCTACCTAAGTCTGCCTATACTGTCAAGATATACTAAGTCTGTTTTAGGTACAGTCTGTTTTAGGCAAAGTCTGTTTTAGGTAAAGTCCTCACAGACAACCCAGTCTGCACCTCTTCTTATGCTACCACTTAGTCTCTTCCCTTACTCATTCTCTTAATCACTTCCCCACCCCTCCCCCTCCACCCCAGCTCCAACATGAACAACCCTACACAAAAGCTCTTAGCCTGTCTCTTCCTCTACCTACTAGGCTCTAGAAGTTGGATTTTAATAACTTTAGCCTTCAAACCCATCCCAACTTACCCTACATGGAATAGAATATCAGGGCCTGACAAACCTCTTCGCTCCTTTCGTTTCCTTCATAACTATACAGAATCTGGCCCTTTCCCAATCTCTGTTGTCAACACCTCTCGCCATTCTTCTAGGCCAAGACCCAAAAGAATCCAATCCCTAAAGAACCTACAACATACTGAGCACCCCCCCCCCCTCCTCTAGAACAATTCATCTTCTCCGGGGCATACCTGAACATCCGCTCAGTCAGGAACAAATCTCAACTAATCAAAGACTGGCTATAAGAAACCCACCTAGACATCCTTTTTCTAACAGAAACTTGGTTAATTTCCGATCAGGATGCAATCATTAGGGAAATCCTCTCACCAGACTACAAAATCATTCTCCTATCTAGAAACTCTAAAAGAAGAGGCTGCCTAGCAATAATTCTAAGAGACCACTTTGATTTCCAAATCCTAGACTCCAAACTAACTAATGACCTAGAAATTCTCACATGCAAAATATCCAAAACTGACTGTAAAGACAACCTAATCGTCACTACATTCTATATACCCCCCAACAAATGGAACAAAGCAAAAGATGACTTCTATGAATTCCTCCTTACAAATTCGATAGCCGGCACCCACAATCTCCTTGCTGGTGATGTTAACTTACACCTCGAACAGGAAGAGAACTCCAATGTAGCTGACTTCTTCTTCCTTACTTCGCTAGGTTTCTCCAAGCCTCCCCTGACTTCCACCCATAGGAAAGGTCACCACCTCGACCTGATCACCTTTCTCTCCAATGTCCCTACCACCCCCAGCTTATGCCTCATAGGAGAAATATGGGCTAATACGCCTTGGTCAGACCACCTCCTTTGTAACTTCAAATTAACTTGGATCAAAAAACTACCTGAAAAAGATGTTCTGGTCAAGAGGCCAATTAAACCCAACAGACTTCTGGTCTCACTATAGCCCACCTTCCAGCCCCAACCCAGAACCTAATTTCATACGTGATTGGAATAATTTCAGCATTCAGACTCTAAACGAAATTGCGCCACTGAAACTTCGCATAAAAACTCTCCGTCCCTCAGACAGCTCAGACAGCTGGTTCGATGCTGGTTCGATGCTGACCTTATAACTTTAAAAACGAGAAGTATGTAAATTAGAAAGAACATGGCGCAAAACCGAGACATATTATGCCAGACTCAACTGGCGACTAAAAGTCAAAGAATATAAAAGAATCATCTAAACACTACTCCCAATTAATCAATACTCCCTCACTGAACAGCAAAGAACTTTTCAAAATAGTCAACTCACTATTCGATATTGACCAACTCAAACGCTCAAACTCAGACCTCACACCCTCCGCCACTACCCTAGCTGACTATTTTACCAATAAAATTCACACTCTGAAATCGTCTCTCATAATCCCCAGTACAGACCTTACAATCAACTATCCGAACCTGATAGTTCAATAGCAGACATGACCTGGAACCACTTTGAAAGCCCAGACTGGAACCTATTCCTCAAGCTCTACTCCAAATATGCAAATTCAAACTGCCTACTAAATAGCTGTCCCCCCTCCATCATGAAATCTGCCCCTCCCTCATTCAAAATTGAACTCCTCAACTGGATAAAATTTTGCTTGTTCACCGGCTATTTCCTGAAAGAACTCGGCCACATCCTTGTATCCCTGATTATACAAAACCCCAAGGATTCTACCTCCTCGGCTTCCAATTATAGACCCATCGCCAACATACCGCTATTCCAAAAACTTACGGAAGGCCTAGTCAATCACGAACTCATGAACCACCTTGAGAAGTTCAACATTCTCCATGATTCCCAGTCTGGCTTCCGCCCAAATCACAGCACAGAAACTGTCTTAGCTTCTCTGATTAATTACCTCCTCCACTTATTCTCTCTGGGAAAAAGTGCCTTGATACTCCAGTTCGACCTGAGCAGTACCTTCGACCTGGTTGACCATGACATTCTACTCAGATGCCTTGACTCCATCGGCATCTCCGGTCAGGTCCTAAACTGGTTCACAGGATTTCTAAAAAACCGCTCTTACCAAGTACACTTCAATGGAACCTTCTCCCAACCCTGGCACAATCCCTGCGGAGTTCCTCAGGGTTCCCCTCTTTCACCCTCTCTATTCAATGTCTACATGGCCTCGCTAGGTCATATGCTATCCAACCTAAAACTAAAATCATATATCTACGCAGACGACATCACTATTATCATTCCCATTACCTCGCTTTCCCAAGAGATTGAACAATTCACCTCATCCATCTTCACCAAGATAGAACAATGGGCCACTCAATTCAAATTAAAGCTGAACCCAGAAAAAAACAAAATTTTCCTGGCCAGTCCCAACAAGCTAACAAACACCTCCCTGAAACTTAACGGGTTAGACTACACAATTAACCCCACAATCAAAATCCTTGGAGTCATCCTGGACCGCTGCCTTACTTTCGAAGTCCACACCAATGCTCAGATTAAAAAATGTTTTGGTACCCTCTGGAAACTCCGCACCATCAAACACTACTTTGACTTCCTCTCCTTCCGATTACTGGTCCAATCACTAATCCTGAGCATCCTAGACTACTGTAATATCATCTACCTAGGTTCATTTAAAAAAAACATCAAACGCTTAAGACTCGTTCAGAATGCAGCCGTTCGACTCATCTATAATCTCAAAAAATCTGACCATATAAGCCCCTTCTACAAAAAACTGCACTGGCTACCTATGGAGGCGAGGATTATCTTCAAATTTGCTTGCCTCTGCTTCAAAACCCTAACAGGCTCATCTCCAATCTACCTATCAGATCACTTTGTCCGTCCTGGCCCCACCCGCACACGTAACGCCCACTTGTTTGCCTTCCCATCCCTAAAGTGCTGTGAACGGACACGTATCAGAACTTTAGTAAGTGTCCTTAGGCATATGTTGTTTAAAGATGCAAAGGTAGGCCCTGTTTATCTTTCCCTTCTTTGAAGATGGTATAAGGACATCTATGTTTGTCTTTCTTTCTTTGACATGAATGTTTAAACAGATATGTAGTGAAGTGAATTCAATTGTTTTGTTAAGCCGTATTTACAGACAGCTTTAGTTAAGAAGCTCTGCTGGTCAAGGCTTTTTCTTACCTTTTGGACTTCAATCTCTAGATAGGAAAAATGCTGATGTGTTTAAAGTTTCATGTGACCTTACGTCACATGCTGTCACATGCTGACAAACCTGATTCGTATAAATATGTGAAACTCATAATAAAAGACGGACATATTTGAAAGATGGTTTCTGGTCTTTAAGATGTGTCCCCAGGTACCTGACTTACATATGACAGAGACAGAGAAAGTATGGGGCAGGAATTGGGACCTGAATCCTTTTCAGTTGGGGGCTTGTCCGCGATGGGCAGATGATATCACCGGTATTTTGTGAGTATTTCTGAATTTTTTCTGTTCTTTAATACTCACTGGGTAGTGGTGACCTGTACCCAACCCTTTATTTTAAGTTCAAGCTTTGGGTTCTATTATGGAGTTTTTTTGGGAAAAATCTCGGGGTACTTTCGGTAAGCGCCCCTCATATATATAAGCAGCTGCCATTCTTTCGGGAAGAATGAAATTATTTATAGAACCCCCCTGCCCACTCTGTCATTTGTAAGGTTAAAAACTTTTATAGAGTATAAGATTTTATTGTCTCTTATTACTGTACCTCGCTTATAAGGTAAGATAAGCGAATATTTTTGCATTGTTATATTGGCTTTGTAATGAGTAATAAGGCACTTAGGTTACTCCTAGACAAATGAGACTTGTACGGCTGTGTGTATGTATGACATTTTTCCTTCAGCTCCCATCTTTCTGTGTCACCAATGTTTACTACTGAGGTAGGACATGCTGTTATGTGGAATGAATTGAATGCGATGTTTGAATCAGTCTAAGATCTTTCCCTTGTAGTTAAAAAAAAAAAAGAAACAAGAAAAAGAAAAAATTCCGTTTTAAAGGTTTTCTTTCTTGTGCAGAGCAAAGCTAATCTGTTCTTTGCTTTCATTATCAGGGTCTGTGCATGAATGTTTTTGTCCCTTCCCCCAGACTTCTCTGTTTGGGCTTCCACTGACCCCCTATAGTGCTTCTTTGAAGTTACTCATTCTTGGTTTTATCAAGCAGTAAGGTGAGATTCCACTGCTCGTCTCTTGACTTTTCTCCGGCATTATCAAAACCACCATCTCTTCTTATAATACGCCCATCGCTCTTGTTGTCAATGCTGATGGCATTATTAGGGCTGTTAGTGTTTTGGTAATTCTCATTGCACTTATGTTTCTTCCACCATTCCACCGGCAGCCAATGATTTTTTTTTCTGTCATTTTCCTAAAGAATGCTTTATTTTTAGTCCCTTTGGTGAGGTTGCCTTCACCTTTAAGCAACAGTATACCTAGTGTGGAATGTCCTTCGGGCTATTCTACAAGTCATGCACTGCCCCTCATGGTCCTATTCTCATTTTGTACAACTTTTTGTGTTCCATAATTCAGGAGACCTGTCAGGCTGATAGTTTGTACCTTTTATAATGATTGTCTGTGTGTGGTCACAAGGTGTCATGAAATAAACTGCACTGGTGTACATCTGAAGTGAAATACCTGGGTTTTGTCCTGTCTCATGGTCAGAGGAAAATCTGCACTTTCTGCACTGCTGCTATTCTGGGTCGGCCCCGCCCAGCTACCAAGAAAGACATGCTTACTTTTCTTGCTATGATTGGTCACTGCCGCCAATGGATCTCTGCTTGTTCCTTCTATGACCAGATTCTGAGACAGACCCTGGTTTCTGAAATGACTGCTCTTATCAGATGGACTTATGACATGTTGGACATTTAAAATGTGTTTTGGCTCAGGTCTGGGTTTTCCTGTTTATGCCCATCTCTTTGTTTGGGACTATTGTAACACCATGAAGGGAGAACATGGCGGTAAATTACGCTCTGTTGCCTTTTTTTATAGTCACTCCTGTTCAAGTTCCCTGGCTGCTTGTGCTATGGTGGTAGAGATGGTTACTTTTCTGATCCTAGGTCACCCCATTACCCTTCATACTCTTCACGATGTTCAAGCCCTTCTTTTAAATGGGTTTTTGGGTCTCACGGGTGAACAGGATTCTCTTCCTCTCTTTTTTCACAGCTTCCTCTGAATTTGATGCCTGGCGTTTGGCAGGTGCCCAAAGCCGCCCTTTTGGACGGACTTTGGTGCAAAGAGGGGAAACCCTGGATACCAGCTGCTAGCTCTTCCTTATTCATTGCCCAATATCATGGTATTGGTTATCGTAGTGCTCGCTCGACATTTTAACTTCTTGCTAGTGATATTTTCATTCTTGACCTTTTGCTCCTTGATACAGAGATATATAGCTCGATAATTACAGCTGGCACGGTTGTGAATTGAAAATAAATTGGAAAATACAATTCCTTTCTATTGTTTTAGCTGAAATTAGGATGTTGCTAATTTAAAATGGGTTTTTTCCGGATTTATACATAGCCATCCCAGATCCATTTTGGCACAGATATTTCTAATGTTTTCCACGGGTCCTCTTTATCACTGCAGAGATAGAGACGCTCCAAAGAGACATTAGCTTTATGCCTTTTTTCAAATATGAGATGGTTATGATATACATTATTTGTTGTTTTGGTTTTTTTATATCAATGTGTTTATTTGCAGAGTTAAATTCAGCCCTGCACACTTGACAGATGGAGAAATAGCTCCACGTTTAAAAAACTTTATGTTTTGTCTGTGTCATGTCTACTTGTTTTAGTTTAGTGGGTACCCCAGGATACATAATATTGGCCATTTCTAGAGCTCTTTTTCCACTTCTTACTAGCCTAACTGCGCAATGTTCTTTTACTTTTAGCTTTTATATTCTGAATATAGTTTAGTTAGGGGTTATAAGAAAAAGTTTTACTTTATACAGCGTTTATTTCGTGGTGTTCCCTACATATGATCCATACATTTCTGAATACATTCAGTACATCAGTATGGTCTCTCTGAAGTGCATAATAGTTATATGCAGCACACAAACACATATCCTTTTGGATTGTTCAATTAAGAACCTTAAGTAAGTGAGTATTGTCTCTCTTTTGCCATGGCTATGCTAAGTAAATGAATTGGTATTGTTGCATGTTGCCACGTTCAGTACAGGCAACATGGTTTCTCTTGTTTTCTATCTCTTATCTGGATCACATTGGAGTACAGCTGCTGAATGATATTTGGAATGCTTTCCAAGCATTTCTTTTCAAGTATCTCTTTCTGTATGCACAGACATCTGGCTGTTCTCCCTTTGAGATTCTCACGGGATGACCTTTCCCCGCCCCATGGGTAGATTTTCCCTTGATACAGGAGGAATACGTCCAAAAGCTAATTGAAATATTAGGGCTTGTTCAAAGAAACGTGTCTTGCACTTCTCCTTTCTCTCCACAGATTCCTACCCATTTTTTCCAGCCTGGTGATTGTCCAGCAGCTTTCCAAGGATCGGAAGCAGACAGATTTCCCCTTTGGCCTTCCCACTACTGTGATCGCTGTGCCCAGGCCCGCTGCACTCACTGAGGAGTTTCCTGTTTGGATCCACGCAAGTCGCTTGAAGAGGGTTAACCTAAAACCCCAGAAGCAAGTCTTCCCTGCGCAGATTTCACCTCCTCCAGTGGAACAACATGATGATCTCATTGCAGCATTCTACCAACTTTATCATTCTCTTACTGGCAACGCTGCTGCTAGTTTTTCTCCCTGTATGGATCATTTCTAACTGGGTCTACAGGGATGATGTGTTCTGGGTTCACGACACTTTCTGCCCATACCCATCTGTAAATGACATTCCTGCTGTAAACAGCACCCCCGACACCTCTTTGCGAACACGACGTCAAGCTGGACTACTCCCTCGCAAAGGCTGTCCTTCAATTGGAATCCAGAAAAGACCGATAGTATGCTACCCTTTGGTATAATTCCAGCAGTGTACAAGTTGCCACCTTCTCCTTTGAGTATTGTGACATTGTGGACTGTTCATCAATTGATATCCCAAGGCTGTGCCATTGGTCCTCAGAGATTCCTAAAACTAAGGACATATATGTATATGTTACTGACTTACGTTGAGGGGTTAAGTGTGCATTCTGGGGAGTGGTAGGGTGGAATATTAATACTGACTGGGCTTATAAACTAGAAAATACCCTGAAAAACAGTGGACCAAAATGGTAAATCACTGCTTACTTGTATGACCCTTCATAAGGTTGGACACTGTTATAGGAAAAGTGTTCCTGCACAAATTATTAAGCTTTCTCTTACTATTGACAACCCTAGACCTACTGATGAAGGTATGTACATTATGGACATGTGGTTTAAGGGTGGGTCTAGCTATCATCAGTTTTCTTACGGGATCTATCTACCTCCACTCATCCTCTCCCGCCATTTTGTGGGGGCCCCAAAAAATACTAACCCACTGGCCCCTACATTCAATAAACTTACTGACATGATGGCTATTGCCAATCCCACTTTTGAAGATACTGTGGCTGTTGAGGTAGGGTTTTCAGAACCTAACCTTTGGTTAGAATGGATGAAATTCACTGCTGATCAACATAATAAGAGTAATTGTTACATATGTGCTCAAGCTAGACCCCATCTAGGAACCGTACCTCTGGACCTCCCTCCTGGTATCCAACCATGCCTTTTTGGGTTATTTACCTATCCTCTTTGTGCACTGTAGTGTTCTAAATACCCTTTGTTGCCAGGACAGCAAAAGCTTGATATTGCCGTTATCATCTATAAGGGCAATTACACATGTCATGTTTCTAATCTGACACAGAGTAGTTTTGTAGGTAATTTACCCCCAGGTTATTGTTCTGTCTTGGCTCATAGGTATGCCCTATTGTTGCTGCATCAGATTTGATATTTACTGGCTTTATGGAGACTTTTGGCTCCCTGTTAAGCTACCCAGCCAGTGGATAGGCCAGTGCACTTTAGTTAAGGTTACCATGCTTCTGCATATTCTTTCTGAAAGGCATCCTTCCTATTCACATGGTTTTTCCTTTTATTTGTCTTGATATAAATCTGATCACATGTATACATAGATGCTATAGGGGTCCCAAGAGGGGTCCCAGATGAATTTAAGGCCCGAGCTCAGGTTAAGGCTGGGTTTGAGTTCCTTATTCCCTTTATTACTATTATCGGATTAGTTAAAATTATTATAATCAGCAACGCTTTGTGAACTATTCTAGGAACGCCTTGCAAAGTATTACTGATCAATTAGGCTCCACTTCTCCGATGGTTCTCAAAATCATATGGCCCTAGATATGATTCTAGCTGAGAATTCTGAAAAATTCTCCTCAGTATTTTATGCTGTTGTACTTTTCTTTCTGACAATATAGGTCCTACTATGGACATTCAGAAATTAGCAGACCTCTTTGCTGAGTTCAAATGTAACTCTGATTTATCTAATTCTTGGGATCAGCACTTTAGTTGAATGCATAATCTCTTATTATTTGCACTCTTGTCTTGACTGCTCATGTACTGTGTTATTCGTACTACAGCTCCTAAAAGACCCCTCCTTGAGAGACATACCTAGAGTATCACTCCCTTCCAGCTCATGCTGTGTATTTGTGACGTCATTCACATGACGTAAGAGGGGAATTGAACGGACACGTATCAGAACTTTAGTAAGTGTCCTTAGGCATATGTTGTTTAAAGATGCAAAGGTAGGCCCTGTTTATCTTTCCCTTCTTTGAAGATGGTATAAGGACATCTATGTTTGTCTTTCTTTCTTTGACATGAATGTTTAAACAGATATGTAGTGAAGTGAATTCAATTGTTTTGTTAAGCCGTATTTACAGACAGCTTTAGTTAAGAAGCTCTGCTGGTCAAGGCTTTTTCTTACCTTTTGGACTTCAATCTCTAGATAGGAAAAATGCTGATGTGTTTAAAGTTTCATGTGACCTTACGTCACATGCTGTCACATGCTGACAAACCTGATTCGTATAAATATGTGAAACTCATAATAAAAGACGGACATATTTGAAAGATGGTTTCTGGTCTTTAAGATGTGTCCCCAGGTACCTGACTTACATATGACAGAGACAGAGAAAGTATGGGGCAGGAATTGGGACCTGAATCCTTTTCATGCTGCATCTACAAGAGATTCCTTGACAGATCCCTGGCGTTCCAGGCATGCAAATGGAACAAATGTCTATCCACTCTTATCTCTAATTCTCCCTCCTACCAAACTTTCAGGAAGTCAATCAAAACTTATCTCTTTGACAAATATCTCTGAATCCCGCCCTCCTTGTAACTCTACTTTTAACTATGCCTTGTACCTCCCACCTTCCTGCACCTCCCACCTACCTGCCTCCTCCCTACCTGCACCTCCTACCTACCTGCACCCGACTTCCTAAGCCACGCCGATTGACTTGTTTATAACCTCTCTATCTCCTTCTTGCCTGCTCCCAACTTGCTAAGTTATATTGATTGATTGACTTATTTGTAAATTTCGCTGTAGATGTACAGTCTCTTGTAATGTAAACCGCTCTGAACTATTCTGGTACTGCGATATACAAAAATAAAGTTATTATTATTATTATTTAAGCCCCAGCTTATGCCAGGGTTTTCTTCAGCTAAAGTTAGGTGCCAATATCAGAGCCTAACAGCATCTCATTCACTTGAAAACATGCCCATGGTCTAACCCCTAAACACGCCCACTTTTGGTGGCCTAGGCACCTACTTTTTATAGGCCTTCTTTTACTAAGCCGCGGTAGAGGTTTCTACCATGGTCCGGAGCACTAAATGCTCCACCACTGCTGGAATGCTCATAGGAATTCTGTGAGCATCAGAGCAGTGTCAGAGCATTTAGCGCTCTGGCCCGTGGTAGAAACCTCTATTGCGGCTTAGTTAGAGGGTGGATAGAATCAGTTTATTGAGTTAAGATGCCTAACTTTCAATTAAGTCCAATTAAAGCCAAGGTGTTGAGTGCTAATATCGGCATCGATTAAGCCTATTGCTCTCAATTGAATTGGGTGTTAATATCAGCGTCTAACTTTAGGTAGACTATAGAATCAGGGCTTTAACGAGTGACACGTTTCACTCTCTTTTTAACATGCTACTGTGTATAACATGGTAATGAATGGAATAAGGCCAAACGTTTCAGTGGGATGGACCACTTTGGCTTATCGTATCTTAGTTCAAAGCAAGCACTGTATCAATATGTGAGAATGTTGGTCACTTATTTACCAAAATTAACACAGTTTACTATAAAAGCCCCAGAGGTCTTTGTTAACTGAATTGTGGGTTGGCTAATCAATGTTATACTAGGATGTCTAAATATTTCCATTTCTGCTCTATGTACCATGTGCACTAGATTTAAAATACATTAAAATGTTATTTCATAGCTAATAGAATCAAGTTTATTGGAGTGAAGCTTTTACTAAATGCAATAACATTTATTGCCTATAAATTTTAGTTAGATTGCTTCAAAGGAATTCAGTAATTTAACAGCTTTTTCTATCAGTGCTGGAGTGAAAGACATGTCACCATTGATTTTGGAGAGGTTCTTGCTTAGTGTGGATGTGTCTGTAGTGTTTAGTAAAATGGCTTTATTTGATTAAAACTAAAAGTCAATTAAGTAACTTTTTTGCTGCACAAATTTTCCACTGGTTTTTACATGTTTTAGGTGCTGCAAGGATCAGGCTGTACTTTTGGAACTCAATACATTTTTGCTTAACCTTAGAGAAAAGGCGACCGAGAAGGGGTATGATGGAAGTTTGAAAATGTATGAGCAAGATAAAATGGTTAAATAGACATAGTTGGTTAAGTCGTCAAGCAACACAAAAACAAGAGGATACTCAATATAGCTAGTGACCTGCAGACTAGAAAGAAACCAGGTGTGTTTCACCCTAGAAACATTGCCTATTTACACACAAAAAAACTAGGGGACATATCTTTAAAACAAACTTTAACATACCTTTAACAAACTTTAACATACCTTTAAAACTAAGGGAAATACCTTTAAAACAAATAGGAGGAAACATTGTTTTACTCAAAGAATAGTAAAGCTCTGGAACTCATTGGAAGACTCACTCTTTATGGACAGAATCCTGATCCAGCTTAATTATTACAAGTAACCTGTTGATTATTTAATTTGTCATCAATTATTAAACGTGAATTTTGGATTAAGGATTTAGAGTCTCTCATTAATAGAAAACAGCCTCAGTACAACCACAGGTTTAAACTTCAGAGGTATGCTTGAACAGAAGATCACTATTCTAAAGGCAGGTGCCTAAAAGTGATAGTGCATAGTTTGAGGGTGGGCATATACATGCTTGCCACCAATATTCAGAACTATTTAGCCTGGGAATGGCTCCTGGCCAACTAAATAGTGATAAGCCGGCTAACCACTGATATTAAGCAGGAAATAGCCAGTTATCTGCTGCTGAATATGCTGGTCGGCAGCTAGCAGGTTATGCTATGTGTCAGTGCCAATATTCAGTGGGTGACTGGCTAAGTCTAACCGTCAAATAGGCCCACCTAAATAACAGATCTATCTTTGGCCACTATTATATTCCGGTAAGCTGATGAATATCAGCTTGGCCGACTATGTCAGTCACAGCTTAAAAATAGACTGGAAATGCAATATGGTTGCCAGATACAGCCCCAGCATTGAATTTATGGGTTTGCTGCTGAGCACAGGAGGTGGTCAGGCTGCATTCTATGTTCTTAGAGTCTCAGGGACAGTTAAAAATGTGAATTATAAATATTATACTTTATGTACATGTTTGAGCCGTCTAGACCCCAGCATTTACAGTACGTATATTGTGACAGGGATCCGGCTAGGCCTAATAAAGCCAAGGGAAAAGCTCCTGTAAGTATCACTAAAGTTCCAGTGACTAAGTGGAAGAAACATCCTGGGCATAGTGGAAATCCTGTGCACAATGTCAAGAGTGAGCCTGCCCCTTTAAAAGTTCACAGAGCTCAGGCAGGAACTAGAAGGACAGGGCTCTTTAAGAATTTAGCTGACTCTGCTGTGAGGGGGCGTGGTTGCTGGCCGAGTCTCCCTTTTTCTGAGCTTCCCTTGTCAGAAGGAGAGGAGAGGCAGCTGGGACTGGAAGCTGAGGAAAAGCTGAGAAGGAAGTCAGCTGGAGCAGCTAACTTATGGCCAGCACAGGAAGGTTCTCACAAGGATTGGGAAATGGAAAATCCTGAAGTACAGTCTGAGGTTTGTGAAATGGACTGGCTGAAGAACAATGTTATGCCTCAGGGGGAAGAACACCCCATGGAATGGGAGTAGGTTTGGGAAGCCTGAAATTTCTTTACCTTTGTGAAGGGTTTTTTTTTCTTTTTGGAGTTTTGTGTTTTGAAAGTATTTTTATACACTGTTTTGAACCTGTGCTGGCAGCTGCAGAATTTACCTTGAGCTTAGATGATTGGAAAGAGTGGCAACACCTGTAGGAGAACCGGCCTCTCTGCTCCCGCTATTAGGGGGAGCTGCTGTTCAAGGTTACTCCAAACAGCTTTAGAGCTAGTACTGTTAAACGCCTTATATCCTAAACCCTTACCAGAGGCAGGAACTGTTCTGTCTTACCTTGAAGGTGGCATATAGGATGAACTGGGTTTTGTGTTATTGTTTTTAACTTATTTCTGAAAGCACAGCCGGTGCTGGGATTAGAAAATGCGTGTATGAGAAAAGAAACAGCAGAGAAAACTGGAACATTTGGTTTTTTATTGATGCCAAATTTTGATCTTTTTGTTTGGAACTTTCATTGATGTTCAATAAAAGTGTAATACTTGGACAAACTGGGCCATTCTGGTGTGCAATTTATGGGAGATACTAGGCAAGCTGTGTTCCACCATCTTTATGCTTACACCAAGACTAGGATTCTGCGGAGCTACTAGGCCTCGCCAGGATCCTTGTCCCACAATATCAGTTCTATGGCTTGTGTAAGTGGTCACATCTATAATATAGGTGTGCATTATACCTATTATGATAATATTATATAAAGAGAAGTTAACTGCCTAATTATCTTTACAATATTGATTTCAAATAGAGCATAAAATTGGTTTCTTGGTACCTAAAATTAGGCAGCCCTTTATAGAATTGCCATCCATGAGGATAATTTTATGAAAAGACACCTGGTTAGGAACTATAAAGATACATAGATGCCTATGGTGGTTATTTTAGAAGCCCTATTCCTGATTTGGTCACCTAGAAACTAGCATTTAGAAAGTTTTACATGAACGTCCAAATCCCAATTTTTTAAAGGTAGGATATGGACGTCTAACACTGCAGTACATCCATATGGAAATGGGCCAAGGTCTGGGCATTTTTTGGGTAGGACTAGGGGGAGCCCAAAATATGGATATTGAACTCCAGTTACACAAGAGAAAGGAATGACCAAGTCTAAAAAGATGGATGTCCATATTTAGATCTGGTACTTGTCATGTCCAGGTTACAGAAAAGTGCACTGATTCAACAGTTCTTCACTGAATAGAGGTGAAAGAAGTCACAGTATCTATTTTCTATCTCTGGAGTGTTCATAATTTAAAAAAAAAAAAAATTGCAAAAAGTTGCAGTTGGACTTGACCAGCAGCTTCATGATTTCTGCTCTGACTCCTAGCTGACTATTTTAACCATTAGACTATTCTTTGACACGTAGGCCTATGCGGCCATTTCATAATGTAGATGGTTCTCTGCTGCCACACAGACGTCCATGTCTCTTGTTTTGCTCCATTCATAATTTGGACATTTCAGTTTGTAAAATGTTCACGCTGGATGTGTCAAGCACATGGATATCTATCTCACATGTATTTTAAAACAGGTTGTATCTTGTTCTAAAATTCATGTGAAATGAATGTCCATTTATGACCTATTGACTGAAACATCCACATTCAGAGTTAGATGTTCTTTCTAAAATGCCCCTCTACATGTCTTTATAAAATACTAGCTTAAGTGGCAGAAATCACACCTACCTTGCAGATGTAACTGCTCTTGAGTAGATATAAATGTCGACAGCTGGACTGTGTAGGTACACATATAGATTAGTATATGGGACAACATCCCTATGAGGAAAGGCTAAAATGGCTCGGGCTTTGCCACTTGAAGAGACGGCTCCAGGGAGATATGTTAGAGATCTATAAAATACTGAGTAGAGTAGAAAGGGTAGATGTGAATCACTTGTTTACTCTTTCCAAAAATACTAGAACTAGGGGGTTAAGTGAAACATAAGCTAATTGAATATGCAAATAACGATATACAGATAAATTACCGTATTTATTGCACTACAAGATGTACCTGACCATAAGATGCACCTAGGTTTAGAGGAGGAAAACAAGTTAAAAATATTCTGAGCCAAATGGTGTACTAATATATTTAATAAAATATACCAGGCTCTGTACCCAACCACACACTCCTTGCCAGGCTCTGCACCCTGTCCCCCCCTCCCTGTCAGGTTCTGTACCCTGTCCCACCACCGGTGGTCTAGTGGTAGGATGGGACAGGAGGGATCCATCTCAGTTGGCTAACAGTTTTTTACACCCCCCCATACCTTTTTTAATCCCCCCAAGCACCTTTTTAAATTCCCCCAGTACCTTTTCAAATACCCTTTAAATCCTGGTGGTCCAGCGGTATATCGGCAGGAGCAAGCTTTCTGCACTCCTGCCCTCCATCGCTGGACGGCTGCCTCATTATCTCAGGGCCAGCGATGCACAAGGCAGGAGCGAGCTTTTTGTGTTCTAGCCTGAACCTGTGCTGCTCCCTGAATGGCTGCCTTCAGTTCTCGCGAGTCCTGCAAGAACTGACAACACCTATTCAGGGAGTGGCACGGGTCCAGGCTGAAAAGTGAAAAGCTCGCTCCTGCCTTGTGCACCACTGGCCCTGAGATAATGAGGCAGCTGTCCAGCGAGGGAGGGGCAGGAGCGCAGAAAGTTCGCTCCTGCCAATACACTGCAGGATCACCAGGATTTAAGGGGGATTTTAAAAGGTATGATGAGGGGATTTAAAAAGGTATGGGGGAGGGGTAAAAATTGTTATATTCTCTCCATAAGATGCACAGACATTTCCACTCACTTTGGGGGGGGGGAAAAAGAGTGTCTTATGGAGCGAAAAATACAGTAACTATTTAACTGTAGATTTCAAGGTTAATTTTGCAAGGTGGTGATTAACACCTACGTAAGTGGTTTTTTTGAAAGACACATAGGTGCCCTTATCTGTATAAAATACTAGCATACATGGCAGAAATAGTACCTAAATTAAGTATATTCATAAATTAGCCTATTTTAATATATGTACATCCTTGTGAATCCTGCTCAACTATGCCCTGTACATGCATACTAGCAAAATACACATCATGTTAACAATTTTTATATGTGGCCATATATGCATAAAAAATGACTTTATTAAGTTACTAGAAAATGAATCATTTCCTAGCACTTCTGGGGGGGATTGTGCTTCTGGTTTTATTTGTTTGTTTTTTGGGTTTTTATTTTTTTTTTTGGGGGGGGGGTTCTGTCTGTTGTACACATATAATTATTCTGAATAACACGTACAAATGTGAGTACCTAGTTTGCAGAATTGTCCTGCATGTCTTATTCAGTTTTTGCCAGTTTCTACTGGCTTCTGTCTGGTTTCCAGTGAATATTTTTAAGCAAATCAGCCAACTATTCAAAATAAGAAAAAACATTAAAAAGAAAAACATCTTCCCCTGCCTTTCTCAGCTGCTACTGCTTGGGTCACTACTATCACTTGTTTAATGACTTGCCTTGTTGCTTCCCAGTCTGTTCTCTTGATTCATTGCTCTTCTGTAGTTTTGCCAATGACACTCTACTTGCTGTTGGACAGTGCAATCACCTTTCCAGTCACTCAAATGTTTCCACTGGGATTTTTTTGTAACACAAAAGGGGAAAATATAAAGGAAAAGTGAATCCTGTGGCAGGACTGTTATGTGGCTGTTATGTTATAAGAGATCCTGCCATATCCCTACAAAACAGGTTCAGAGCGGGTCACAATAACAATGTAATAAATACATCCTTTTGAACATAATAAGCCAAGCAAACAAACAGTGATGTCCAAAGAAAACAGGTGTGCTGAATTGCGAAATATATCAGCACACCTGTTTTCTTTGGACATCTCCACTGTTTGTTTGCTTGCGATTGACTTGTGGAGGTGACTCTCATATTTGTACGCCGAAAATAATAATAAGCCACCAGGATTAAATCATAACAAACCTATCCCTCCCCCCTTTTATGAACCCGCATTAGGGTCATTCCATGTCAAGTGGTCTAATTTTAGAAAAGTGCCCCACCTCAACCATAGATTTTGATTAAACTTTCTATGCTAAATCTTACATGACCCAAATGAACTCTGGTAAAGTTTAAGATCTGCCAGTGGAATACTTCCCAATCACTACCACAATCAGAATCCTGGACATGCATTTAGATAGACAACTGTCCATGCCTGCCCAAGTCAATCATATCACATGCAGAGGATTCAACATACTCTGGAAACTCAGATCCATTAGAAAATACTTTGACCAGGCACCTTTCAAACTCCTAATCCAAATACCAGTCCCAAACATCCTAGATTACTGCAACATCATCTACCTAGCAGCACTAAGCAAACACTTCTGGAAACTAAGCATCATCCAAAACACTTTAATGAGGCTCATATTCAACCTGAAAAAATTCAATCACCTTTCTACCAAAAACTTCATTGGCTGAAAATTGAGAGCCGAGTACTTTTCTTTTCAAACTTTATTTAGTTTTTAATGCAAACAAAAAGTGCAATACAATTTACATACAAATAATCATCAAATAAGCACTTATAAACAATCAGAATCTATACAAAAGATAAAAATTCCCTCCCCCATCCATCATTACCATCAGGAATAATACCAAAACAAAAGATATACCTCCCTCCCGCTCCCCCCCTTGGATGTGTGGGTGCAATACAATGGAAAATAAAGATAAAGAGCAATTATAACAAAAGATGTCAATGGACCCCAAACCAATATGAATACTTTTCAAATTCAGATGTGTTTTCTACAAACCTCTGTACGATCTACTGCCCAACTACCTCATCAATCAGTTCACATTCGCCAGACCTGGACGATCTACTCGATGCCAATCATTCTTCGCCTTCTTTTCAATTAAAGGATGTACCCATAAGAGATTCATCAACAGACTCTTACCCTACCAAGCAGCCTCCAAAGATCATGAAAAGAGTCAACTGGTTTCCAAGTTTTATTAAAATTTGTTATCCCGCTTATCAGATTTCTAAGCGGTTTTACAATAAAATTTTAAAAATTGGGATATACAAACATTCATCATTAAACAAGACAATATATATGTTTACATGGACATTACGGATTGACAATGATCACAGGACGTTAAGAGGGAAGAAATACAATTTTGAATAGGACAGGAAGATGTAGAAGGGTAATACAAGTAGGAAGGGTAATTATCGTCTGAGATAGAAGATGGAAGCAAATTGTCAAATGTTATAAGTAAAATGCATCTTTGAATAGAAAAGACTAGGTTTAATTTACATGTACTTCAGAAAGCTCCTAAAAATGCTCCTCTTCCCCAAACAGGATGAACCACTTTAAATTTTCCATGAAAAGGCTCCCGACCCACCGACTCGCTATTCCACATTGTTGCTCTTAGGCTATGACCATTCCTACCTATTTATTTATCTCCCTCCTTATAAAACCCTGCTTAACCTCCCTCTATGCAATCTTTACAATTTTCAGTCCTCTCTCTGTTGCTGTAGCTCGCCGATTCGCCTCATCCATTTTTCATGTAAACCGCTGCGAACCGAAAGGCTTTCACGGTATATAAATAAAGATTTATTTTATGCTATACATATTTGTTTGACACAGCAGCTAACATTAGTTCTATAAATGTAGGAAGCTCTGCATGGGTTTATTATGTTGTTTTTTATTCCTCACCTTTACAAAGCCGCACTAGCGTTTTTAGCGCTGGCCGTGACTTTGGGCACCTTTTATGAAGGTACGCTACGGGTTTTACCGCATGCACCAGATTAGCGCGCGCTAGCCCAAAATCTACCGCCTGCTCAAAAGGCGGCTAGCGCACGCGGCATTTTAGCACACGCTATTCCGCGCATTAAGGCCCTAGCGCGCCTTTGTAAAAGGAGCCCTTTGTAAAGGAGGGAGTTAACGAGCAGTGCATGAGTTCAGCATATTTCTCTTTACCATTTGTACTAGGTAGACAATATTATTGGGATAATTTTCTTTTGTCTCCAAGCCTAATCTATTTTCAATAACTTTTCCCTTTTAAGATTGGATACATATTAATTTGCAATTTATCAATTAATTAAAATGGATACAACTGAATTGAGAATGCTGATGACAGTTCTTCGCAAGCAGCATGTATCACTGGAAGAAAACAATCATCAAAGTGTCACAGCTTATTTTATTGTAAAAAGGTTGGGCTCAAATTGGTACATGAATTATCAGCAGATGACAAGTTACTACTTATTTGGCAATCAGAAATCAATCTAACGGATCAAGACCAAATCTGTTTACATCATGAAGCACTGTATCTCAAGAAAAATGAAGCAATGCAAAAAACATGCTGTAGTCCATTTGGAAAGCAAAATCATCTTGTTAAAATGGAACTTTTGAAAATTGATCTTGAAATGGCCAATAAATTGAATCAGCTGACAAAAGGAAACATTAAACAGGTCAAAAATGTTTTGCCCTAGATGTAAAGCTGAATTTATCTCTGTGATAGAAAATGAAGTGGCATCATCCTCATCTTCTGATTACGACTTTGAAAAGAATACTTCTGTCATGGTTGACCAAAGCTTATCTGCATTGGATGAGTTTCTTTAGTTTGTTTTTTTTATCACAAGCCATGGCAGTAAAAGCTTCAATGCTCATAGAATTCCTATGAGTGTCGGAACTTTTACCACTGCAGCCGGTGATTTAAAAAAACCTTAACGCGGCTTCATAAAAGGTAATGTGTTGGGGGTTGCTAGTTAAAAATAAAAAATAAAAATAGGGCTCTGACATAACTTACAGGGAAGGGAAAGGATATATTGCCTTTCTGTGGTTACAATCAAAGTGGTTTACATATTAGATATAGGTACTTGTTGTGTATCTGGAGCAATGGAGGGTTACGGTAAATAATTTGTCAAGAGTCACAGAGAGCTGTAGTGGAAATTAAACCAATCTCTGCTAACCATTAAGGTATGCCTCCATTTCTACTTATTGCTCCATTCTGTGTTGTCTGTAATCTCTTCAAAAGATTCTTAGAACATCCTAAGTATATTATGTTGTAGTAATCAATTTTGGACAATATAAAAGATTGCACCATGAAAGCAAATGCTGATTCTTCAAAATATTTATGTACAGCTCTCAACTTTTTCAATGAACCAAAGATTTTCTTAATTGCTTTCCTTATCTGATATTCCACAGAGAGTAAATTGTTAACCAAACACATAAACTATACACTAAATGAAAATCGTCTTGCTTTGTGCATTGGACCCAGCCCAATTCAATTACTAACGCACCATTTTGGATGCATAGGGAGAGGAATGTCCAGTAGGAAAAAAGAGGTGATAGTGCCTCTGTATAAGACTCTGGTGAGGCCCCATTTAAACTATTGTGTGCAGTTCTGGAGACACCTTCACAAGATAGAACAGGATGGAGTTGGTCTAGAAGTTGGCTGCTAAAATGTCAGTGATCTTCATTATAAAGCCTATAGAGACAAACTCATTGACCTCAATATGTATGTATACTTTAGAAGAAAGATGAGAGAAAGGAGATATAATTGAAACGTAAAAATATCTCTGCAACGTAAAAGCACAGAAGGCAGTTCTCTTTCAACTGATAGGAAACTCTGGAACAAGAGGACATAGGATGAAGTTGAAGAGGGATAGACTCAAAAGTTATTTAAGGAAATATTTCTTTACAGAAAGGATGGTAGTGGATACGTGGAACAACCTCCCAGTGGAGATCGTTGAAACAAGGACTGTATCTGAATTCAAGAAAGTATGGGATAGATATGTAGGATCACTTAGGGGGAGAAGAGATAGCAGATGATGTGGAGGGGCAGACTGGATGGGACCCTATGGTCTTTATCTTCCATATTTTTTTTCTGGTTTTATTTCATAGCACAGATCAGTGTTTTTAATCTATCTAGAAGTCAGTCAATATTCCTAATATCTTTTAAATATATCTTTCCAAAAATATAATCTATTGTTTCTAATGTGTACTGCCATGTTAGGTACTTGCTAATACCATTAATGCACCAGGGGACCCTTTTACTAAAGCTTAGCATGTGCTAACAGACATTAAGAATATAAGAACAGCCATACTGTGGTAGACCAATGGTCCATCTAATCCAATTTCCTGTTTCCACAGTGGCCAATCCAGGACACAAGTGCCCGGCAGAAATTCAAATAGTAGAAACATTCCTTGCTACCAATCCAGGGCATGCAGACTATGGACTTCTTTTCCAGAAACTTGTCCAAACCTTTCTTAAACCCAGCTACGCTAACAGCTGTAACCACTTCCTCTGGCAACAAGTTCCAGAGCTTAACTAGTCTTTGAGTAAAACAATATTTCCTCCTATTTGTTTTAAAATTATTCCCATGTGATTTCATTGAGTGCCCCCTAATTTTTGTACTTTTGGAATGGGTGAAAAATCAATCATTAAGACCTAAATGCTGTGAATCCTATTTTATACCTAAGGGCCAAGTGACACTCAGCACATGCGTTAGTAAAAGGGTCCTTTTATTTGTAATCTATTGCAGTGGTGTCCACACTTTTTTGGCTTGCGAGCTACTTTTAAAATGACCAAGTCAAAATGATCTACCAACAATAAAATTTTAAAAAACATAATTATCATTTGTATTTGGGGGTTTTATCAGAGGTCAAGGCAGATGACTTTAAAATAAGCAATGTCACCTCAGTAACAACTATACAAAAATAGACAAATATATCCCCTCCCCTTTTATTAAACTGCGATAGCGTTTTTTAGCACAGGAAGCTGCGCTGAATGCCCTGCGCTGTTCTTGATGCTTATTGGCTCCTTGCGCTAAAAACCGCTATTGCAGTTTAGTAAAAGGGGGCCATAGTGCAAAATATAGACAGCAGATATAAATTCTCAAAACGGACATATTTTGATCACTAAATTGAAAATAAAATCATTTTTCCTACCTTTTTGTCTGGTGATTTCATGAGTCTCTGGTTGCACGTCCTTCTTCTGTAAAGCCAATATTTCTTTCTTTCTGCCTTTCTTTCTCTCTCCCCCTGCCCCCTCCCCCAAGCCATCATGCCGATTTCTCCATTTCCCGATTCTTTCCCTACCTCCACCCCCAAGCCACCAACGCAATTTCTCCCTGCTGCTTCCCCGAGCCAGGCCTGGCACATACCAGCGCCGGACTCACAAAACTTCACCTCCGGCGTCAATTCTAACGTCGGGGAGGAAGTTCAAGGCCAGGGATATTCTGACTGCCAGTAAGCGTTCCATGCTATTCATACATTAATTGGTTAGCATACGGCAGTGCCCATGTGCTAACTGAATAGCACATCCCTGCCCACTTTATGACCCCAAACATGTCCCTACTGCTAAAAATTAAATTGTATATTTTTTGTGTAAATCTTTTTTTTATTAACAAAGAGAACAGACAATTGCAAAATTTTTTGCAATGAAATCAACCTGCCAGAAAGGACTGTACTCTGATGTCCTCTCAGACCTCAAGAGAAACTGCCCTTCCCCCCCCACAGACCCCACCAGAAACTCCCCCACCACACACACACACCCCAACCCCAATCTCCAACAAAACACGATATAGGTTTATCGATATGAATATAGATCATTTACTTTCTGTTACTAGATTCCTTTTAAATACCGAAAAGAAGACCCAGCCTATTTCAACAGATGTTCGGAAGAGGCCAGCGCCTCTGATTTCCCCAGATTAAAAAAAAAAAAAAATCCCCTTATTCTCGCACGTTGTCCAGTAGAGTAGACAAGGACTGACGTGGGTTAGTTAAAAAGACCAAGAGGTCATCAGCAAACGCCACAAGCTTAAAGTGAGTAGCACCCAACTGAAGGCCAGTAATCTCCACATTAGATTGCAACTCTCGAATCAATGGGTCTAAGGAAAGTGCAAATAACAACGGGGCCAAAGGGTATCCCTGATGAGTGCCCCGACGAATCCGAAAATGAGCCGAAAGGCCCCCATTAACCAAAATCTGTGCCACTAGATCACTATATAACACCTAGATGGCATTAATGAGAAATGGGCCCAACCCATACGCTCAAAGTACTGCAAACAGGACCCCCCACCTCACCCAGTCAAAGGCATTTTTGACATCAAAACTAATAAGTAAGGCGGGGTCCCATCCATAGAAGCTCGCTCCAAGGCCAACAAAATTTGACGGATATTCTTAGACACCGGACTGTCTCGCACAAACCCCACCTGTTGGTCAGACACCAGAGAGGGCAACACCCAAGCCAAATGATTAGCGAGGACCTTAGCCATCAACTTCTCCTCAAAATTCAACAAGGGTATGGGCAAAGTTGGCTCCCTGCCCGGCTTTGGAAGAACAATAATCTGTGCTAGATTTAAATACCGAGCACAGAAAGTCCTTAGCCATACTCAAGTTAAAAACCTCCGCCAACACCGGAGCAATCTCTTCCACAAGCAGCTTATAAAACTCACTTCTGTACCCATCCAACCCCGGCGCCTTGCCCAAAGGGTTGGCCCGAATTGCCCAATCCACCTCCTCAGCAGCGATAGATTGCTCTAGCATGGCAGAATCCCGAGTGGAGAGACAAGGCAAATCCAGCCTATCCAGGTACACCCGCCCATCCAGCAGGTCCGGTCCCAGCGAATCATACAGGTCAGCAAAAAAGGTTCGTAAAATAGCACTAACCTCTGCAGTCTTATGATGGAAAGTACCGCAAGGGGACCCAAATGAAAATGGTAAACAGTAAAACACAGAAGTCCCCTCACAGGGAAGGAACACAAATACACATCCCCTCCCCTACCTCCAAGTATCTCAACCACACAACGCCCAAAAACAAAAAGAAAGGGGGGGGGTGAGTAAATGACCAGAAAGGCCCATGCCATATCACTGGAGTCCCGGTACAGGAGGTCTACAAAAGTAAGGCAGAAGTCCCAGGCCCCCTAGGGGCAAAAAAACACAGCAGCCAGGAATCTATCAGATCATCACAGGGCTTCCTCTGGAATCCGTTCCTCCACGAAATGCTGGGCTGCCTCCAGTGAGTCAGTGATGCGTCTTGCCCAAATGCATCACCTGCAAGCACGCTGGGTATTGTAGAGAAAACGGGATATGCCAGCAAACAAGAGTGGTGCACAGTGGAGAGAACTTGCGGCAAGCCTGGGAGATCTCAGCAAAATAGTCTTGAAAGCAGAGGATAGTTTTGTTATATTGCAGCTTCTTCCCCTGGCGAAGTGCCCTGAGCACCTCGATCTTATGGCGGTAATTCAAAAGGCTGCAAATAACCACCTGAGGCTGCTCTGCACCATCGCGCCGCTACCCCAAACGATGGGCCTGTTCAATGTGCAGGGGGCCCAACTTCTGCGGAAGAGTAAGGAGTCCATCAGCAACTGCTCCAAAAAGTCTCCAAGGTCACCCTCCAAAATAGATTCGGGCAGCTCGATAAAGCAAAGATTAGTGTGTCTGGGAGGGAATGCATGGATGGGAGAACATCGCAGGGGAGGAGACATAGGCATCCTGGGACTGTCTGCCAAGTCTCTTCCCTGAAGAAGCCCTTTCTGGAAACGTCAGTCGCTCCTCCTAAACTTACTTGCTCCACTTCATCACTGACGCTGAAACCGTGGATTGAAGACAAAGTTTTATTTTATTTTTCTTTCCAGCTTATGATTTATCTTTAATCTTATCTATTATTTTGCCTTTTGTCTTTGTTTTGTTCTATTTCTATCATTTAAATTTCTCCAGAATTCTACTGTTCAACGGCTCCCCCTTCTGCTTCTATTCCTTTCTCTCCTCTCTTCTACCTTCCAAAGTATTTAGATCAATGCTGTCTTGTTAAAATGTTTATTTTATTTTTATTTTTCCTCTAACTCTACTTTTCACTTCTCTATTACCCTCCAGGTACTTTAGTTAGATTGTGAGCCTTCGGGACAGTAAGGGAATTTTTCAAGTACCTTTCTTATTTCTAATCTTAATGTATATTTTCTGTAAACCGCTTAGAACCTAACGGATGTAGCGGTATATAAGAAATAAATTACATTACATTACATTACATTATTTCTTCGGGACTGGTTTTCAAGATCCTCGATCTTTGCTTTGAGTGCAGCCAATGAGGCAGTGTTTGCATCCTGCTCCTGCGAAAGCCATTGCTGACAAGTTGATGCGTGTCTGGCACTTTAGAGGTCAGCGTGGCAAAACGCTGGTCCAGGGTGTCCAATTTATCGAGTATTGCTCTGTAACTTATCACCAAGAGTGCCTTCCAGGGCAGCCTGTACCTCCGCTGTAACTTCGGCAACCCAGAGGGAGTTAGGAACCACGCTCGCCGCCATTTTGGTGTCCAGCGATTTGCCCTTCTCTTGATCTCTCTTTGTAAGTCTGCTGGCCATCACACTCCAACCCGCACCAGACACCTGGGCAGAGCGAGGTCACGGTCCCCTAAGCAGGTAGATAGTTTAAAAAGGGCGAAATCACTGGTTAATTAACAGATCTGTGGGAGGCATATCAGAGCTGTAAGATTTCACATCCTACAGTCCCATGCTTCCGCCGGAAGTCTCATAAATTGTATATTTTAATGCATGGGTAGCATGTGTACATGCAAAAAATATCACAGGACACATGAGCGTGCCTCACAGTAGTGATCTTTTACGGGCAGCAAGCACGCATTAGTGCTTACCACAACTTAGTAAAATGTCCCCTGAGGTTTCTAACTGAATCCAGATTTGTCTGACAGGGTTAATCCAGTCCTGGGTTTATCCTACTGTATGCAGGGACTTACAATCTCGCTTTTTATAGAGAATGCAATAGGGAAATCAGAAATACAAGCTCCTGCCTGAAATGGGGTTAACTCAGGAATGGATCAATCCTGTCAGGTGAATCTGGATCCTGTAGGCAACCCTAGTGCACACTGATGCAGCAACACATATCAGTACCTTTGGTTATATTAAATTGAATATTTGTGCTTTTTCACTAATATAATACTGTATTAGGAAATTCTTAAGCCAAAGGTACTATTGAAAAAATATATCTAAATTACAAGAAAACCTAAAGGTGTGTTATAGTTTTTAAGAAAATATATGTTTTATTGCACAGAAATGAAGATCTGCCCAAGGATGAGATAGAAATCAGATGTTCTCAGGTGATTTGCCTAAAATGACAAAAAAATATTATTACAATGCTGCAGTGGTGGGTGTCATGTGGCAAATGCTCCAACATTCATTAAATCCTTCTGGGAGTTGGAACGATTACCGCAGCAGCAACCACAACCATGGCTTTGTAAAAGGAGCCCAATGTTTGTTATGCTGATTTATTTCAGATGATTCCTTCAGTGTTTTCCCTACTTCCCTCTTCTCTCCATTCATCAATTACTTACTCTGAAGATTCTTATTATTTTTTGTTTTGCAGATGCACCACACTGACAGATAAACAGCTGGATTGCTGATCCCTCTACGTGCTACTATCTTTGCCTCATTCTGTTTTATGAGTCATCATCATTATACCTTTATCCATTTAATTCATCTTCTGATCAGTAATGTAAAACAGATGTATAACTGAACATTATATTAGATTTATTTTAACAAAGTGATTTGGTTTGGTAAACAGAATAGGAGAGATGTACAGAGAGTCTATTTTAAGTTTTCTGAATAATCTATCAGATGTTATAGAACTATTGTACAGCCATTAATGTAATGGATAAAGATCAAAAACACTAAGCAAGCATTCAGTGCTCAGTTTTAAACTTTTTTTTTATTCTATTAGTATTGATGTCTATGAAAAAAAAAAAACAATCAAGAAAAGAAACAGGTGTCAACAATTTGCAGTAGAAAATTCAATATAAAATATGATGGGATAGATATTCAGTCAGTTGTGGTCAGCACTTTTTTTTAAAGCACTGACCGTGGCCAGCAAAATTAGCCCCAGATATTCAGTAACAGGCTATATACAGTCACCGGTTCTGAATATTCCATGCAAAATTCACTGGGGCTAGCCAGTGGAGCTTATGCAGGTCCCAGACAGAACCCTCTGATGTCCTAGTTTCCGTTGTTTCTGTGCTTGTTCTGTTTTTCTCTGCTCTCACCATTATTGGTTGTATATTTCTGTTACAATTGCTAATAAATATAATTGGAAAAAAAAAAAAAAAAAAAGATGGGGCTTGCATAAGACAGTTTGCATACTGCCTAGGATGTGCATAAATGCAAAAGTCCTTCCTATTCCCCTGACTTGGAGCCCTGATTTGCCCTCCTGCCCCCCTAACCTGAGAGAGAGCCCCTGATCCCCTCTGCCAGATCATACAACCCCTTTCCCCAACCTTCTAAAATGCAGGATAGGCTCCCTTCCCCTGGACTTTCATACATAATGGTGGGGCAGTGGGAAGCAGGAGCAAAGCCCACTCATTTCTTCCCCTAGCGCAATGGTCTCTAACCCTTTTTATGTAAAGAGTCGCAATGTGAATAAGAATAAGGTCTAAGGGCAACCAAAAGATTTCAAGCTTATACATATTACTAATTTTCTAAAACCGCCTGGAACGGCCTGTTCAGACTGAGTATTAAACATGAAAAATTAATGTAGCTCCTCCCTCTTTTGACATAAGCATTGCAACTTCTCTTCAATCATTGTGTAATCATAGTATTTCAAGCGGCCTAGCTGAATACTCAGATGAAGAGGGTGCTCAGAAAAATAACACTGCCCATGCCTTGACTACTAATTTATCAAGGGGAACTTGGCTAGGACTTTAGTATGTTTTGAGAATCAGATGAAATGTTACCCAGCTTTAAGTGACTAAGTGATAGAGTACCATATATACTCGAATATAAACCGAGATTTTGGGGCCCAAAAAAATGGCCCAAAAATGAGGGTCTTGGTTTGGATCATTTCATAAATAATGCACACTATTTTTTTTTTTTTTTTAATTTACATGTTTTACTTTTTTTCAAGTATTTCTTTACAATCCTTCAATATAGTCTCCCTGCTTTGTAATCACTGAGTCACAACATCCAGGAAGCTTCATTATTCCATCCAAGACACCATTTTTGTTCAATTGCCGAATGGCTTGGGTAACGGTGGAAGAAAGCTCTTCCAGAGATGCAAAACGATGTCCACGTATAAGGTGGTTCAACTTTAGAAAAAGGTCGAAGTCTGGTAGACTCATGTCTGGACTGTAGGGAGCATGAGGTAACACCTCCCAGCCATATTTGTATAGTTTTTCAGTGACAACATTCCCTATGTGCGGGTGAGTGTTGCTGTGAAGAATGAGTGGTCCAGCAAAGAGAAACCAAGGTCAGGTTTTGTGCATTTTTCTGCACGTCTTTTTGCAAAAAATCACAATAACACACTACTGTAGCACTTCTTCCACATGGAACTTTGTGATGATGATGCCTTCATGATCATAAGCAAAAATAATCATTTGTTTGACTTTTGATTAAGCTTGTCAAAATTTTTTGGGTCGTGGGGAAGATGGAGCTCTCCACTCATTGGACTGTGATTTCAGCTCCAGCTCAAAGTCTCCGACCCACGTTTCATCAATAGCAACAATGTAATTCAAGAATACTTGACCTTCAACTTCAAATCTTTGTTTCAGCATGGTTGCATTGTCCAGGCGTCTCTGCTGTTGTTCAACAGTCAAGAAGCGGGGGACCCATCACGCAGAAATTTTTCTCTTTTAAATCATTTGTCAGAATTCAGTATACTGATGTCGGTTCCTCACAAGTTGCACGACGATCTTGTGGAAGAGCATCAGCCACGTTTCACACATCGTTCATCGGTTGTTGATTTCGGCCTTCCTGGTCTTGCATCATCATCTATACCAGGGGTAGGCAATTCCAGTCCTCGAAATCCGGAACCAGGTCAAGTTTTCAGGATATCCACAATAAATATGCATGAGATAGATTTGCATCTCAAGGAAGTAGTGAATGCAGATCCATCTCATACATATTCATTGTGGATACCCTGAAAACCTAACCTTGCTCCAGCTCTCGAGGACCAGAATTGCCTACCCCTGATCTATGCTCACACGACCACTCTGAAAACGAGATGCCCACCGAGAAACTGTACTGTGGTCCACTGTTAACAAACTTCACGTAACGCACTTTGGATTTCTGTCAGGTTTTCACCACATAGAGTTTCAATCTTAATGTACGACCTCTGATCGTCAACAGACACTGTACCCGAGAAACCTGCAGTCTCCATTTCCCACACTTGTCAAAGCCACACTATGCATACTACAGAGCTCCTAAGCACATGTCCTGCTGCTTCAAGCACTGAAGTGAAAGTGAAACAAGGTTTATTGCAATTGCATTATCCACTCCCCAATGTTGCCAACCTGTGTATTATTTATGAAATGACCTCATATTTGGATCAGTGCTGACCCACACCCCTCCTGAACTTGTTTATAGGCCTCTGCCATGCCTGCCATGAATCCTAGTGGTCCAGCGGTGGCCAGGATGTATCCCTCCCTCTTGTCCCAGCCTAATTATAATTATTTTTATCTCCCTCTCACCTCCCCCATTAACCTTAAGTATCCCTGTTGGTCCAGGCACTGAATCACATCAGGAGCGACATTCCTTCACTTCTGCCCTTCACTTCTACCCCTGCAAGAACTCACGGCAGCCAATTAGCTAGCAGTTCTGCACAGGCAGAAGTGAAGGAACATTGTTTCTGCCACAATTCCGCAAACAACTGAAAACCTGGCTTTTCAGCAAATTGTAACTCTATCCTTCACCCCCTTTCCCCCCCTCCCCCTCTTCATATAAGTTCATGTAATCCTTTTTTTTCTTCCTCTCTACCTTCTATTTTAAGTTCTTGTAAACCGTGTCGAGCTCCATACTCATGCAGATGATGCGGTATATAAACTTAAGGTTTAGATTAGATTAGATTAGAGGGAGATAAAAATAATTAGAATTGAATTGGGACAGGAGGCATGCGGGATCTCTCCTGTCTCGGCTACTGTTCGACCACCAGGTCTCATGACAGGCCTGGTGGAAGCCTGTAAGGCATAGGGAGGGAAATGGGAAGTTGTACAGAACCTGACAGCTATAATAAGCTATAATAATTTTAAAGGATTTCCATTCAGGGAACCCACTCCGAATGGCCTGCTTCAACTGCAACCATCTATATTGTTGAGATTTTAAAATACCAAATAATTGTTGCAGTCGTGAAAATTCCAATGTTCTGATTCCTGCTTGCATCCAATTCTTCCAGGAGATTCCAGCACTGCCCACTTGAATCTTGGAGTTTGACCATAAGGATTGTAAAGTAGATTTCATTATGGGAACATCTGTTAGTTTATCAAAGAATTTGATTGTTTTCCAAGTATCTAATAAAATTATATTATCTTTAGCATAACCAGGTAGTCTTATACTCAAAACATGATAAAGTCGGAAAGGGGACATAATTTTCCATTCCAAATATAACCAATCAGGCATATGTTCCATAAATTCTGGGAGGATCCAATACATTCCCTGGCGCATAATATAGGCTTTTATGGTACCTATAAAAGTTGGGAAAATTTACTCCACCCTCCACAATCGGCTTTTGTAAAGTTACTATAGCAATTCTAGCCTTTTTACCCAGCCAAATAAATTTAGTAAGAATATTATTCAATTTTTTATAAAAAGATTTCTGAAAGTAGACCGGTATCATACCCATTTGGTAGCAAACTACAGGCAAAATCATCATCTTTACAGTTTGAATTCTCCCCCGCCAAGATATATGCAAAGGATTCCACTGCTCACACAACTCTGAGACCTTTAATAAAATGGATTTTTCATTTACTTGAATAGTTTCTTCTAATGTTGTCTGGATCCAAATACCTAAATATTTAATACCTCCTTCCTTCCACTAGAAAGAAAATTTATCAAATAATCCTTTAGAACAATGAACATTTAATGGAAAGATCTCAGATTTACTCCAATTTATTTTATATCCTGAAAATTTTCCAAACTTTTCAATCAATTCAAGTAAATGTGGAATGGTTGTTTCTGGGTTTCTCAAATGAAGCAAAATATCATCTGCATATGCAGAGACTTTATATTCCCTACCTGCATAAGGAATACCCTGAATCTCCTCAGCCTGTTGAATAGCTAACAGTAAGGGTTCCAAAACAATATCAAACAAGAGAGGAGATAACGGACATCCTTGTCTAACCCCCCTTCCCAGAGAAAAACGTTCTGAAAAAGAATTGTTAATGTATAATCTGGCAGAAGGGGAGCTATATAAAGTTTGAATCATTTGAATAAAACCAGAACCAATTCCAAACCAATCCATTGCCTGATACATAAAAGTCTATTCTACACGATCAAATGCCTTTTCTGCATCTAATGACACAGAGAAAGCCGGATCATTAGTAACTTTTGATAAATTAAGTATATGTAATGCCAATCTAGTATTACTAGAAGAATGTCGTTGAGCAACTAAACCCGTTTGATGCATTCCAATAATATAAGGAAGAGCCTTAGCCAAAGGTAAAGCCAATAATTTAGCCAAAAGTTTAGCATCTACATTTAATAAAGAAATAGGCCTATAGTTTGAAATCAACATTGGATCTCTATTTGGCTTCGATAAAACAATAGTCAAAGATTCTGCCATAGTACCTAAAATACAACTTGTCATAATTTAAAAAAAGATGTCTTTTATGTTTATCTAGGGCGGGGGTCGGCAACCTGCGGCTCCAGAGCCGCATGCGGCTCTTTTCCACCTTTGCTGCGGCTCCGGTAGTGTGTCACGCAGGCATGCAGCTTAAGTCCGGCGTCGCGGCGGGAAATAGCCATGCTGAGCAGTGAGCTCAGCACATACACAGATGAAAGCCTTGCTTGCTGATTGGTCCGGCGGCCCCGCCCCGCCGGACCAATCAGCAAGCAAGGCTTTCATCTGTGTAGTGCTGAGCTCACTGCTCAGCATGGCTATTTCCCCCGCGACGCTGGACTTGTAAGGTGCCTGAAAAAGAAGTCATCCTGGCCGGGGTCGGTGTCATGCTCCGGAGATCTACAGCCTTCCTATATCCCTCTCCCTTCTACCTGCTTCCGGCCACATCCCCTGCTCCGCGGCTCTCTTCGGCAACTCAGCAGCAGCGATCGACACAAGCTTCTGACGTCGGGGCCTACCCTCTGCGAGTCCCGCTTGTTTCAACTTCCTTTTTCCACAAAGGCGGGACTCGTAGAGGGAAGGCCTCGATGTCGGCAGCTTGTCTTGATCACTGCTGCTGACGAGTTGCTGAAGAGAGCCGCGGAGCAGGGGGGTGTTGCCAGGTGCAGGTAGAAGGGAGAGGGCCAGATGCAAGACTCGTGGGTGAGGGAGGAGAAGAGAGAGAGAGAAAGAGAGAGGGGAGGGAAACAAAAGGAAATATTTCATACTGGGCTGGGCCGGAGTGGAGGGAGGGTGGAAAGATTCTAGCTACAGGGTGCAGTAACAAAGGAAAAGGGGGGAAAGCTGAAAATGGAGATAGTGACACAAAGAAGAGAAAGGGTAAGCAGGACCTACTGAATAAGGATAGAGATACAGAGGGGACATGAAGAGGAGGTGAAATAGAGACATAGAAGTAATGCTGAAAAAGTGTGTGGGGGGAGATAAAGACATTGAAAGGGCAAATGGTGAACATGGCGTAAAGATAAGGACAGAGACAAATGAAGATTCTGAAAAAGTGGTGAGATAGGGATATAGGTGAGATGGACACAAAGAAGGGTGATGCTGGAAAATAGGTGGAATGGTAATTCTGACAGACACAGAAGGGAAATGCTGGATCAAGGAGAGATGGGGCTCAGGCTGGATGGAATGAGGAGAAATGCCTTGTTGGCCCGGAACTTCCTCTCCTACGTCAGAATTGACGTCAGGGAGCGGAATGCTGGTCAGCGCAACACTTCTGCAGGGAAAGCTTGGGACGGCGGTGGCTTGGGGGCTGTTCCACGATTGCGGTGGCAGCAAACCGAGTGGCTTGGGGGACGGCACGGAGACAGAAAGAAGGGGGAACAGGGAGACAGAAAGAAAAAGTTGGGGGGAGAGAATGAGGTCTGGAGGAGAGGAAACATACAGGAGGCTGAAAGAAAGAAAGAAAGATTGGATGCACAGTCAGAAGAAGAAAGTGCAACCAGAGACTCATGAAATCACCAAATAGCAAAGGTAGGAAAAATGATTTTATTTTCAATTTAGTGATCCTGTATATAGCATTAAGATAAGAAACAATATATGCAGTGTTAGATTTGTTTTATAATGGTTTTGCGGCTCCAAGTTTTTTTTTCTTTTCGAAAACGGGTCCAAGTGGCTCTTTATGTCTTAAAGGTTGCAGACCCCTGATCTAGGGGATCTTTGATATGCAAAATGGTACCACAAATTACTATTTCATAAGTTAAAGGAATCTCAGAATCTAAAATATTATTATGTCCCCAAATTGATCTCCAAAAAATCATTATTTTAGGGCAATAAAACAGTAAATGATCTAATGTTCCTATGTCTAGAATACAGTGCCAGCACCTATTAGATCTAGAATTATCTAACTTATTCAATCTAACTGGGATCCAAAAAGAACGATGTAACAAAAAGAACCAAGTTTGTTTCATAGATGCTGACGCTGTACACTTTATCCTCCAAGACCAAATATGTGGCCATCGCAATGCAGAAATATACTGCTTAATCTCAATGCTTCAAATGTCTCTAAGAGTGTTTTTGGGTTTCTTATTCATAAATTCAGATATTAATTTATACCACTTGGTGGCTTGATGTCCTAGCATGTCTGCCTGAAAACAGAGGAATTGCAGGCTATAAAAATTTCTCAAATTACGCCACTCAGGGAACCCTTTCTGAATAGCCTGCTTCAGTTGCAACCATTTATAAAATTAAAATTTTGAAATACCAAAAGATTTTTGCCAACCATGAAAAATCCAGCAATTTTCCATTTGAAACAACATCCTCTAATGTTCTTATGCCTATTTGCATTCAATCCATCCAGGCAATTTTAGACCCGCTTATTTGCATCTTGGAGTTCAGCCATAGGGATTGACACAAAGACTGTTTTATAGGAATTTCAGTTAATTTATTTATACATCTCAGGGTCTTCCAAGTATCCAAAATAATGTTATTATCCTTCGCATAACTAGGTAGTTTAAAGTCCAATACATGAGACAGACGTATTGGGGACATAATTTTCCATTTCAAAATTAACCACTCTGCATAATGTTCCTTGAGATCAGGCAGGATCCAGTACATACCCTGACGCAGAATATAGGCCTGATGATACCTATAGAAATTTGGAAAATTCACCCCTCCCTCCACAATTGATTTTTGTAAAGATACTAAAGCTATTCTAGCAGTTTTGCCCATCCAAACAAATTTGATAAGAATATTATTCAATTTCTTGTAAAAATAAATTTCTTGAAAATAAATTGGTAACATACCACAGGCAAAATCATCATTTTCACTGTTTGAACTCTCCCCCACCAAGATAAATGTAACGGATTCCATTGCTCACACATTTCTGCAACCTTTAACAATAATGATTTTTCATTTATTTTCATTGTTTCTTCCAATGTCTTATAAACCCATATTCCTAAATATTTTAAACCCTCTTATTTCCAAAGAAAAGGGAACTTATCAAACAAACCTTTTTGAGAATTTATATTAAGTGGACGGATTTCTGATTTATTCCAATTTATTTTATATCCTGAAAATTTTCCAAATCTTTCAATCAAGTCCAATAAATGTGGAATAGTAGATTCAGGATTCCTCAAATGAAGCAAAATATCATCTGCATATATCGAAACTTTGTATTCCCAACCAGCATAAGGGATACCCTGAATCTCCTCTGCCTGTTGAATAGCCAATAGTAAGGGTTCCAATACAATATCAAACAATAGAGGAGATAAGGGACACCCCTGCCTAACTCCCCTCTCCAGACGGAAACTGTCTGAAAAAGAATTATTTATATACAATCTGGCCAAAGGGAAGCTATACAAAGCTTTGATCATTTATATGAATCCAGAACCCACCCCAAACCAATCCATTGCTTGGTACATAAAAGTCCATTCTACATGATCAAATGCCTTCTCCGCATCCAAAGATACAGAGAAGGCTGGATCTACCATGGATTTTGTTAAGGTCAACATATGAACAGCCAATCTAGTGTTCGCCTAAAAGCTGGATTCTGTAACCGGTATCTGTCAAAAAGAACACTAGTTACAGAATCCACCCCCCCCCCCCCACAGAAACGATTGTGGCAGAAGAGATAGCCAATCTCTCTTGGCAAGATCCACCCCCTCAATCGGATCAGGCAGGAGGGAGTCCAGGCCCTCTTGTCCAGCAACTCCCCACCACTCCTGACACGATTGGGGCAGGAGGGAGACCAAGCCCTCCTGCCCGAACAACCCCCACCCTCCCCAACACGACCGGGGCAGGAGGGAGCCCAAGCCCTCCTGCCCCAGTGATCCTCCATCTCCCACCCCCACTAAAATATAGGCAGGAGGGATCCCAAGCCCTCCTGCCCTGACGCAGCCCACCCATGTCCGGCCCCCCTGCACTCCTGATCAGCCCCCCGAACATACCCCCTACCTGCCGACCCCGCAACCCTATCCCCGTACCTAAAGAACGTTGGATGGATGGACGGGTCCCAAGCCCTCCATCCGGCAGGCCCACCATCCTCAGAATGGCAGGCCTTAGGGCCTGATTGGCCCAGGCGCCTCAAGCCCCACCCACAGTTGGGGCCTGAGGCGCCTGGCCAACTGGAATAGGCCCAGTTGCCTTAGGCCTCTCCTGTAGGGAGATGCCTTGCCGCAATCCTCACCACGAAGTGCCGTGGTTCGGGAAGGTGGGTGATCGCAATCGCAGCAGGAGAGATGAGCCATCTCTCCTGCTGTGATCGTTGCGGTAGGAGGTAGGCAGGTTGTTGGGGCTGCTGAGCTGATTGCGGCAGCCGCGATCAGCTCAGCGTCCCCTTTTTTGGCACTTATACCTGTTTGGACTTAGTCTAAGTCAAAATGTATAAGTGCCAACTAAGCAACCTGCCTAAACCTTTGGTTATACTTGCTATAGGGCTATGTCTAGGTCAGCCCACCTCCCGCCCCTTCCCACCCTTTCCCTGCTTCTAAAAATGCCTCTTTTCGCTCTCTGCGTTTAAAAGCAGGGGAAAGGCCTAAGCTGGTTTTAGATACATCTAAAACTAGCTTTGGTTATGGGTACTTGGATGATCAGGCTTTTTGATCGTCTAAGTACCCATTTAGGCCTCTTTTTAGACTTTTTTTGTTTTGATTATGAGCCCCTTAACGTATTAGTTGTGTCGTGTATGGTCGTTAGTTGCCTTATAGTTCACTTTTATTAAAAGTTTTTGGGCAGACACAACAAACTGTCAAGAATTTGGGGATTTTGGTGGGCTTTTCCAATTTTGTTCTAGCTTGCCTATGCCTTGCCTTCAAATTGGTTCAAACCACTGTGACTTTTGCTTGCCTTAGCAATTTTATTTCACCTTGCCTTTGCATTGATTCTACACTGTGTGCAGAATTTATTAAATCATGTGTGGTGGTATTTGAACTTGTTTGGCGGTATTTGATTTTATCTGGTTTGCTGGACAGGTGTTTGAGTTTTTTGATGATTGGTTGGTGGTATTTGTTTATTGGTGCCAGTATGATTAATTCTTATTTTTACTTTTAGAACTGCATGTGTGTTTTTGGCATCTCCATTCCTTGTATTGCACATTATCCAGAGGTCTTCAGTTCCTGGTGATCTTTAATACTTTGTGACAGTGACAGTTTTTTTTACCAGATTCAGCCATTGTTTATACTAACTTAGCAGATTTGGCCTTCTTACATCCAGCCACCCCAGGATAATAAAGATGAGTTTTCCAAAGAAGAGCAAAACCTACCACTTTCATGATGAATGGGAAATGGACTACTTTATCATGGTGAAAGACAAGTGTTGTCTAATTTGTAATGCCCCAGTATCCTTGCCCAGTAAGGGTAATCTGGAATGTCATTATAAGGCTCTGCAGAGCAATAAGTTTGATGATGATTTTTCACCCAAAAATGAAATTCATAAACTGAAGTTCAAAGAACTTAAATCAAAATTGGCTACTCAGCATCAGTTGATGGCGAAGCCAAAGTCACATTCGGTCAATACAACCACAGCATCCTTCAAGGTCAGCAACCTGATTGCAAAGAAATACAAACCTTTCACTGAAGGGGAATTTGTAAAAAAGATTGTTTTTTTGAAGCAGCTGTATTTACCGAAGAGGATATATCCAATATACCAGAAGCTAACAGGCTATACACAGGAAATGAAGATGGGAAACTGACAGGGTTGACGGTTAGTCTAGAAGAGGTATGTAGACAGATTGATAGGCTTAAAAATGATAAATCCCCAGGACCGAACGGCATCCACCCGAGGGTAATCAAGGAACTGAAATGGATTATATCTGACCTGATTCAACTAATAGCCAATCTGTCGATCAAATATGGAAAGATTCCAGAAGACTGCAAAGTGGTGAAAGTTACGCTGATCTTCAAGAAAAGTTCGAAGGGAGAACCGGGAAACTACGGACCAGCGAGTCTAACTTAGGTATGGGGAAAGATGGTAGAGGCACTGATAAAGGACTGCATCATCAATCACCTCGACCGACACAAACTGAGGAGGACAAGCCAGCACGGCTTCAGCAAAGGAAGATCTTGCTTGGCAAACTTACTGCACTTCTTCAAAGGAGTAAATAGGCAGATAGACAAGGGTGACCCAGTCGACATCGTATATCTAAATTTTCAGAAGGCGTTCGACAAGGTCCCGCATGAAAGTCTACTTTGAAAAATTGTGAGCCATGGAATCTAGGGTGATGTACTCACATGGATTAAAAACTGGTTGGCGGATAGGAAATAGAGAGTGGGGGTAAATGGACAATACTCGGACTGGAAAAGTGTCATGAGTGGAGCGCCACTGGGTTCGGTGCTCGGGCCTGTGCTCTTCAACATATTTATAAATGACCTAGAAATTGGCACGACAAGTGAGGTGATTAAATTTGCAGACAATACAAAGTTATTCAGAGTAGTGAGGACACAGAAGGATTGTGAAGACCTACAATGAGACAAACACACTCGAGAAATGGGCCATGAAATGGAAAATGAGGTTCAACGTGGATAAGTCCAAGGTGATGCATGTTGGTAACAAAAATCATATGCACGAATACAGGATGTCAGGTGCTATATTCGGAGAGAGCCCCCAGGAAATAGACTTGGGAGTACTTGTAGACAAGTCAATGAAACCGTCCACGCAATGTGCGGCGGCAGAAAAAAGGGCAAACAGAATGCTGGGAATTATTAAGAAGGGGATAATAAACATATCTGAAAAGGTTATCATGCCTTTATACCGGGCCATGGTACGCCCCCCACCTGGAATACTGCATCCAACAATGGTCGCTGTACATGAAAAAAAGACATAGTACTACTCGAAAGGATCCAGAGAAGAGTGACAAAAATGGTTAAGGGACTGGAGGAGTTGCCATACAATGAGAGGCTAGAGAAACTGGGCCTCGTCTCCCTTGAAAAGAGGAGACTGGGAGGGACATGATCGAAACATTCAAGATACTGAAGGGAATTGACTTAGTAGAGAAAGAGAGATTGTTCACCCTCTCCAAGGTGAAGAGAACAAGAGGGTACTCTCTAAAGTTAGAAGGGAATAGATTCCATACAAACGTAAGGAAGTTCTTTACCCAGAAAGTGTTTATCCAGAGGCTGTTATAGGAGAAGCACCGTTCAGGGATTCAAGAAAAGATTGGATAAGTTCCTACTTGAACAGAACATACGCAGATAAGGCTAGACTCAAATAGGGCACTTGTCTTTGACCTAAGGGCCACCGCATGAGCGGACTGCTGGGCACGATGGACCACTGGTCTGACCCAGCAGAGGCAAATCTTATGTTTTTATGTAGGATTTATAAAGAAAGACATCATAGCTGCTATTCAAGATGTACAATTGTCAAGAAACACTGTCATGCAGCGAATAGAAAAGATGTGTGGAGACACAACTGAACAATTGTTGGAAGATGTTTCAAATTGTGCTGGATGAATCTACAGATATAAGAGACATAGTCCAGTTACTAGTCTTTATCTGGATGGTTTTTGAAGACTTCAGTGTTAAAGAACAACTACTTGGAATGATTTCTTTTCTTTTTTTTTAATATTCTTTATTCATTTTCAAGATTACATTAAGTGTTAAATATATTTAATCACATAAACAATAAATGCATCACTTAGAAATAATCATTGACACATCTCACAAATTCTTATCCCTATCCCTATCCCAACCCTCCCTCCCATATATTCCATTATCATATAAAATATGTAATAATAAAATCTCCCCCTCCCTGCACCTTAATTTAACAAATAAATATAAGGGAACCAATTTTAAATTAATCTTTACAATACTTCGTTAATGGTTTCCACACATCCTGAAACTTTTTAAAATAACTCTGCTGTACTGCAATAAACCTTTCCATTTTATATATATGGCATAGGTGGAATGATTTCTTTAAAAGGGAGAACTACCGGTAAGGAAATATTCAGTTCTTTCCATTCTTTTGTGACAAAGTATAATCTTCCATTGCATAGACTTGTTTCCACTACTGATGAAGCTAGAGCAATGACAGGTGAGGATAAGGGTTTCATAGCCCTCTGTAGACAGCATGACGGTTTCCTAGATTTCCTTTCTTACCACTACATCATTCACCAGCAAGTTTTGGCAAGCAAGAGATTCAATACAAAGACTGTCATGGACATAACTTTCAAAATTGTAAATTCAGTTCATGGAAGATCACTTCAAAGACGGTTTTTCAATCTTACTCTTGATGAAGGGCAACGAAAATCATTTTGCACACAGATGTAAGGTGGCTAAGTAGGCACAAATTTCTGCAAAGATTTCGTGATTTGCTGAATGAAATAAGAAGTTTTTTGAAGGAGAGGGGAGATGACCAAGCAGAGTTTGAAGATGAGGAGTGGTTATGTGATCTGGGATTTCTCACTGACTTTACAGGCGAACTAAGTGATATGAACCTTGAACTACAAGGTAAAAACAAATGCATTGGCGAGATGAGTACAGTTTCATTCTACAAGAGCAAATTTGAGCTAATGATGACTAACCTTGCAAACAACACTTTTAATTATTTTCCTGATATGCAGGACCATCTGGGACAATATCCAAATTTTGTTTTTCAGAACGAGAAGTATGTAACAGAAATCTCTTCTGTTATCCAGGAATTCAAAAATAGATTCTGTGACTTCTCAGAAATTGGAACAGTTGTGGAGTACTTGTCATATCCATTCAAAGTAGATGTGGACATTAAAGAAACTGCAGCTGCAATCAGTAAAAATTACTTATTAAACAAGACATCTCTTGAAAACAAAATATTAACCCTTAAAAATGACATTTTTCTCAAGACCCATGATAAACAAGAATCGTTTTGGAAGCTAGTGCCTAGAAACAAATTTCCCAACTTGAGAAGATGTAGTGAAGCTGTACACTCCTGTTTCAGTTCAAATTATTTGTGTGAATCTGCGTTTTCCCATCTGAAAATGACAAAGAGTACACAATGTTCCAACATGACAGATGAACATCTCCAGGATCCCTGAGACTGGCCTTCACGCAATATACACCCAATTTCAAAAAGCTGGTAGATGAAACGCAGGCTGAGACGTCTCACTAATGAGCAAGAACGAAATATTAAAGATTGTGCAAGATCAGCCTGGATCAATACTCGACCTAAATTTAATACAAATTACTCAATAAAAGTTAAAGAAAGTTATTACTCAATAAAACTTTAAGAAAAAAATATACTTTCCATTTCCCCTCGCAGTTCGCACTGGATCTTCATCTCTCTGTTTTGATTTTGCTTAATTTGCTTAACAGCTGGTCACATCCAAGTAAATGATAGAAGGTTCATTAAAAATGGGTGGGGGAGGAATCCTCCAACTTTATTGGATTAAAATTTAATTTGAAACTAATTTGAAACTTAATTTTCATGGTGGTAGATCACCGGGTCTTTTGGCTGGAAAAAGTAGATCATGACCTGTTCGAAGTTGGACATGTCTGCTATATAGGATGCCTGTACTGTTTACCTATGTAGAGAAAATAAAATAAAAATATTTGTTTCCTGTGTGCAGCTCTACTAGGCTTTCCTATAGCAGGTGCTGATGTTCTGGAGACAGGTTTATACGTTTGAATTCTGATCTTTGTGGGTGTGAGGGAGTCAGTGAGCAATGGGGGAGTGTGGGGATGTCTTAGCTCAAATGGGCTAAAGGACTTAATAAGTATACATGGTAACCAACTTTTAGCTAGGAATATTTGTAACAGATGGAGATGCTGTGCCTTTCCATATTTGCCTTTTCTTGCCACTTCTTCAATTAGAAAAGCATGTATTGTGATATGTAGCAGAATCCCAATGATTGTCATTTATCAATGTCACTCAGACTCTCTAATATATGTCAGTCTACATTTATCTAATTAAGATAAATATAATTTCCCCAAGTCTGCAAACCTTTTTTGTTTTCCTTTTATTATGTATTGAATATTTGAAATGTGCTCACACATTGTTAAGCCATTAACATTTTAAAAAGATTAATCACTCTCAGTGTACTGAAATCTACAGTATACTTGATTTTTTTTTTAAGTTCTGCCTTTAAAATTGATATTTTCCTAGTAATTTTATTGTCACACAGAAGAAATAAGATGCATTGCCTGGAAAACAAACAAAACAGTATACAGTATCTGGATTGAAGTACCTAGGGCAGGCCTGCACAACTCAAAAATGATCCGGGGCTGAAACGAAGTTGGAAAATATAGCGAGGGCCGCAGGTAGTGGCCATGGCTCAAGTCACCTGGAAGTGCGCGGACATTGCCATGATGACATCACGTGCTTGCATGACATCATTTAGTACCCTTGACATCATGTATTTTATATTTTCATTGCAAATACATGAAATTTATATATTTTGTATTCATTTTTTGTAGTTGGTTGCTTTAGATTGAACATGGGGGCTCTCAGTTTACTGCTTACAATTGAACACTTGGTGGCTGAGATTTGACTTGGCAGGTAGCATCTTTTCTGGGTTGGTGGTATTTTATTTATCATATTTAGCTGCTTGCGTTGCTAGTAGGTTGTATGACAACCTACTAGTAACGCAAGCAGCTAAACTTGACCACTCCATCTCCAACTTGCTGACAACGACAGACTTCAAATCATTTCGAAAAGAAATCAAAACCCTGCTATTCAAAAAATTAATCTAGATATCATAACACCTCCCCATGTCTATCCCCTCTCTTGTAAATTTCCCTTCAAAGGCTCTACCACTCTTGTAATCTTCCCTTCATAAGAACATAAGAAGTTGCCTCCACTGGGTCAGACCGAGGTCCATCTCGCCCAGTGGTCCGCTCCCGCGGTGGCCCCTCAGGTCTGCAACCTGTGAAGTGATTTCTGACCACTTCTATAACCTACCTCAAGTTCTATCTGTACCCCTCTATCCCTTTATCCTCCAGGAACCTATCCAAACCCTCCTTGAACCCCTGTACAGAGTTCTGGCCTATCACATCCTCCGGAAGCGTGTTCCATGTGTCCACCACCCTCTGGGTAAAAAAGAACTTCCTAGCATTTGTTCTAAACCTGTCCCCTTTCAATTTCTCCGAGTGACCCCTAGTGCTTGTGGCTCCCCACAGTTTGAAGAATCTGTCCTTATTCACTTTCTCTATGCCCTTAAGGATTTTGAAGGTTTCTATCATGTCCCCCCTAAGTCTCCTCTTCTCCAGGGAGAACAGCCCCAGCATTTTTAACCTGTCAGCGTATGAAAAATTTTCCATACCTTTTATCAGTTTACTCGCCCTCCTCTGCACTTCCTCGAGTACCGCCATGTCCTTCTTGAGGTACGGCGACCAGTATTGAACACAGTACTCCAGGTGCGGGCGCACCATTGTGCGATACAGCGGCATGATGACTTCCTTCGTCCTGGTTGTGATACCCTTTTTGATGATGCCCAGCATTCTGTTTGCTTTCTTTGAGGCTGTCGCACATTGCGCCGATGGTTTCAGTGATGTGTCGACCATCACCCCCAGGTCCCTTTCCAGGTTACTCAGCCCTAGCAGTGTTCCCCCCATTTTGTAGCTGAACATTGGGTTCTTTTTCCCTACATGCATGACCTTGCATTTCTCTACGTTAAAACTCATTTGCCACTTTTTTGCCCAGTCTTCCAGTCTCGTTAGGTCCCTTTGCAGGTCTTCACAATCTTCCGTGTTTCTAACCCTGCTGCAGAGTTTGGTGTCATCAGTAAATTTGATAACCTCACATTTTGTCCCTGTCTCCAGATCGTTAATAAATATATTGAACAGTAGAGGTCCCAGCACCGACCCCTGCGGAACTCCGTTCGTGACCCACTGCCAATCTGAGTATTGGCCCTTCACTCCAACCCTCTGTTTCCTGCCTGCCAACCAGTGTTTGATCCATCGGTATATATCCCGTTGCACCCCGTGGTTCCACAGCTTTTTAAGTAGCCGTTCGTGAGGTACCTTGTCGAAGGCTTTTTGGAAGTCAAGGTAAATGATGTCTATGGATTCCCCCTTATCCATCTGGCTGTTTATTCCCTCAAAGAAGTACAGCAAGTTCGTGAGGCATGACCTTCCCTTGCAGAAGCCATGCTGGCTCGCCTTCAGTTGTCCATTGTTTTCTATATGTTCGCAGATTGTGTCTTTTACCATTGCTTCCATCATCTTTCCTGAAACCGAGGTCAAGCTCACAGGCCTGTAGTTTCCCGGGTCACCCCTTGATCCTTTCTTAAAGATGGGCGTGACATGTGCTATTTTCCAGTCCTCTGGGATCTCCCCAGTTTTTAGGGAGAGGTTACATATTTGGCAAAGTGTCTCTGCTATTTCGTTTCTCAGTTCTTTTAGTACCCTTGGTTGGATGCCGTCCGGGCCTGGTGATTTGTCGCTCTTTAGTCTGTCTATCTGTCTGAGGACATCCTCTTTGCTTACTTCTAGTTGTACCAGCCTTTCGTCGTGTTCTCCGTTTATAATCACCTCGGGTTCTGGGATATTGGATGTGTCCTCTCTGGTGAAGACTGACGAGAATAATTTGTTTAACCTTTCTGCTATCTCTTTTTCCTCCTTTATCGCTCCTTTCCTGTCTCCGTCGTCCAGTGGTCCCACTTCCTCTCTGGCTGGTTGTTTCCCTTTCACATACCTGAAGAAGGGTTTGAAGTTTCTTGCTTCTCCTGCCAGTCTTTCCTCATATTCTCTCTTTGCTTTTCTGACCTCTCGATGACATTCTTTCTGGTGTCTTTTGTGCTCTTCATGGTTTTCCTTTGTTGGTTCCTTTTTCCATTTCTTGAAGGACGATTTCTTGTCGCTTATCGCCTTTTTAACTGCAGTTGTTATCCATGCTGGGTTACTAGTTCGATTTTTTTTGCACCCTTTCCTAAACCTTGGGACGCATAGGTCTTGTGCCTCGAGCACTGTGCCTTTAAGCAGTGCCCAGGCTTCCTTTACGGTCTTCACCTTCCCTGAGCTATTTTTGAGCTTTTTTCCTACCATTTTCCTCATGTCCTTGTAGTTTCCTTTTCTGAAGTTGAGTGCTGTCGTTGTGGTTCTTTTCACCTTTGATGTTCCCATGTTTAATTTGTACTGGATCATGTTTTGATCGCTGTTCCCTAATGGTGCTAGTACCACCACTTCCTTTGCGGGTCCCTCTAGCCCATTGAGGATTAGGTCTAGAGTGGCATCCCCTCGCGTTGGTTCCGTGACCAGTTGCTCCATGAAACAGTCCCTTATCGCCTCTAGGAATTTAGTTTCTCTCATGCAATTTGAGTGCCCAATGTCCCAGTCTATTCCCGGATAGTTGAAATCCCCCATAACCACCACCCTTCCACTTTTGCACACCTGCCTCAGTTCGGCCTCCAGGTCCAGGTTGTTTGCTTCTGGCTGTCATGGTGGGCGATAGTACAGTCCCAACTTGATGTCAGCTCCTTAGTGACTCCAGACCGTCTGCCCTTATTGTTATTTCTGTTTTGGATGAAGGAATGGAGTCCTTTATATACAGTGCTATTCCTCCCCCCTTCTTGTGTGCCCTGTCCCTCCTGTAGAGTTTGTACCCTGGTAGGGCCACATCCCATTTGTTGTCCTCTGACCACCATGTCTCTGTGATTCCTATTATGTCTAGGTCCTTATTTCCGGCTATAACTTCTAGCTCCCCCATTTTAGTCCTTAGGCTCCTAGCATTTGTATATAGGCAATTTAAGTCCCATTTGTTACCTTTTCTTTTGGATCTACTCTTGATTTGTTGCTCCTGCTGGTCTCCTTACGTGCTGCCTCCTGTGATGTGTCTATCCCGTCCTCTGCCCGCTTCTTTATTCTTCGATAGCCCTCTGGTTCCGGCTGTTTCCTCCTTGTCTTGCTCTTTAGTTCTAATTTCCTCTCGGGTCCCTGTGCTGCATCTTCAAAGCCTCAATCATGTAAACAGCACCCAAAATTGTAATTTCCTGGAAATGTCCAGTTATCTTCTTTTGTAATCCGCCTAGAACTGCAAGGTACTGGCAGAATAGAAGTCACTAATGTAATGTAATTTTTTCTTTGATTGTTTTGGAATACATTTAAATGACTGTTTTATTAATTTGTATATACTGAATATTTGCTAAGTCTTGTTGTTGCTATATTTTAATAGAAGTTTTCATTAGAATAGACGTTTCACATGTTCTTTTAACTGGTTCACTCAAAAATAATTTGTAGAGTAGAAAATTGATAAAGAAATTGGTACCACTGTTTTATAATATACTAATCTAATCTACAATTTATGAGTCGCTCTATGCCTAAATAGGTTCAAGGCGACATACAATTCCAGTAAAGGCAGAGAAGTGGAGGGACATGGCTACCCATTGAGTCCTGTGTGATAGGGTGAGGGTGGGATTCTGAGGCTTTTTCCTCCCTTTTTGTTTTGTCGGACTCGATGTGCTTTTCTGTATGTTGGGGTTTTAGATGTGAAGTTTGCCACTATTTCAGAAAAGCATATTTTTCTATTAAATTATACATTCTCCATGTGGCTGAATATTGACCTTATGGTTGTTTGATTGATCACCCCCATGAGCTCTGCTCAGCTGGTAAGTACCTTCTATCTGTGCCCTTCTCTTCAACTGCCAACTCTAGACTCTGTCCCTTCTGCCGTGCTGTGCCATATGCTTGGAACAAGCTGCCCGAATCCCTATGGTGGGCTCTGTCTCTGGCAAGACCCAGTCAAAAGCCCACCTCTTTAAGAGTGCTTTTAACTCCTAACTCCTCTCACCATGGGTTCTGCATTTCTAGCCCTATATGTCATGTCTGTTCAAGTTAGATTGTAAGCTCTTATGAGCAAGGACAGTCTATAAATGTCAAAATGTACAGTGCTGTGTACACCTTTCAGCGCTATGAATCGCCTTCATGAACTTATGGGCTGGGAGGCCCGATTGGCTTGTTCCTCTTGTCGCCGGAGCAGAGACTTTGTTACCACTTGGACTCCGTACTTGAACATTTTGACCCCTGAGAGTCGTAGCCGTATCTTGAACAGGCTTCACCTTTGAATCTGTGCTTCTATTTGCCATTGCTGTTCCCTGCTTGAGAGTTGTATGTATCTTTGGGGGGATGGGATGGGGAGGGTGGGGGGCTGGGGGTTTCTTTCAGTGGGGTGGGGGTGTTGATTGATCGGGGAGGACATCAGAGTCCAGTCCTCCGCGGTTGTTAGATGAAAATGTATACCATGTTTACTATTGCTGTTGAATTTGCTATTGCTTAATAAAATAGATTTGAACATAAGTGATAAGGAAGAGGAGTAGGAGAAGAGAGGAGTGGGAGGGAGAAAGGTCTTCTAGAGAGAGATATAGAATTAGCGATACATTGAAGATATTGAAATCTCAGTCAAGCAGGCTACTGATTTCTGTCACTTGCATGTTGGAACCCCAATATCTGTTTAAGATTCCCAGTATCTATTTAAAATTCCTTTACACTGTTGAAATTTCATGAAGCCATCTTGGAGACCCCTTAGGAATGACATCATTTTGAAGTCTTCAATTACTTCCCAGCCATATTCATCATACGAGGCACCTAGTAAGGTTTTGATGCTGTTGTAATCCTCTTTGAGGTGCACTGTGAAAGAGTGAAGTGAGTGAAAGAGATGAGTACTTGTTCCCATTATGGATCAGCAAATCATTTGCATGTAAAAAAAAAAAAAAAAAAAAGATAGTGAATAAATCGCTGTTTTAAAAATCAGCCAGGAATCGGCCAACAGTGATTGAATCGCTATCTTTAGTGAATCTGGGCCTTGGTGAGACCAAAATCTCTGATCAAGTTGTTGAGGTTTTTTTGGTTCAGATAGTATGGGTTTCTCTCATTAGTTGCACCATTGATATTGAAAACTGTATCTACAACATCTCCCTCTCTCTGACTTGCTGCTCTCTCTCTAGGGGAGAGGGTATGGGGAACTCAGGGCAATGTGGCACAAAGGCAATGGATGCAGGAATGTAAACCGTGCCGAGCTCTACGCTTGTGGATATGGCGCGGTATACAAACCTAAGGTTTAGTTTAGTTTAGTTTAATGTCCAGATATGTGATTGCAAATGCATGCTTGCCAGTTTGATGTTTGGAAGGGTCCACCATCCAAAGTAGCAGTTGCTTGAGTGGTCAGTGGGTTCCTGCCAAATTCTTGATGATGTACCAGGGCGGGGCCTAAGGCCCTGGCAGGCAGACGCGTCGCTGGAGGCATAGGAGCAGGAGGAAATGAGCATCCCTCCTGCTCCCTTACAGGTACGGAGAGGGGAACGGATACAGGGAGGGAGGTGTCTGGCAGGAGGGAGTCGGCATCCTTCCTGCCATTTGTTTTTTTTTGGGGAGGAAGTCGGCTCGATGGCAGGAGGGAGTGGGAATCCCTCCTGCCATAATTTTTAAGTAGCAATGGCGGTAGTCCTCGGCAAGGGGTACTTTGTCAGGGGGGATTTTTTATTTTTCTTTTAATCGGGGGCTGATATTTTGCATGTGTAATAAATGTAAAATATCAGTGTCATTAAAAAAAACCCAAGAAAAAAACCCAAAAAACAGGCAGATCTGTCGGTAACACAGTTACTGACAGGTCTGCAGAAGTTGGGTTTGATAATAGTAAAACCTGATTCAAAATAGCCAAGCAATTGTTAGTGAATCGATTGCTTGGCTATTTTGCATGGGGTTTTACTAATTTGCATGGGTGGATTGGATCGGGGAGGAGATTAATCGGGCAGTAGTTTAGTGAATCGGGTTGAGGAACGATTGCAAAACCAGCAAAACTGGTTTTGCGATGGTTGGTACAAGATCGACAGGTTTAGTGAATCTAACCCCAAGTCTCCTATCTATTTTATTGTTTATATTTTGTTTTGTGTTGTTTATAGTATTTTGTATTGTTTGATCATTTATTGTTGATTTTGTATGTAATTTTGTAACCTGGCAAGGGCGGGATATAAATAAACCAAACCAATGATGAGCTTTTGACATCTAGGTTCAAGCAGTGGAACTTGGATGAAAGTGGGCAAGTCAAAGATCAGAGGAAGCATCACCAAGCTTTTTCTACCTTTTTTACCCATCAAGATGGGCTCTGCTTCTGCCACAATATGACTAGCCTGTAACTGGAAAGAGTAGTGTCTCTTCACTGACAGCTCATCCAGGAGTATCTGATAAAGAAGATCCTGAAGTGCAAGGAATTTTCCAAGAAGCTAACTAGGAAGGAGAACGTGACTTGGAACAGCTTTGTCACAGTGGTTCGGAGCTTCCTAGGCAATCATAAGGCCAAAAACTATGTGGAGTTGGTTGAGAATCTGGTGAATAATTACAGTAAAATGGGCTGTAGGATGTCTCTCTAAGTCCATGTCCTTGATGCTCATCTTGAGACATTCAAGGAGAACACAGGAGCATACTCAAATAGCAAGGAAAGCATTTCTACCAACAACAATATAATGAGAGCATGATGGGAGACCACATCTGGGAACTGATTCATGAAAGTGACTTACTTTATAATTGCAAATCTCAAAAAAAGTACTCACTTCTAAATCTTCTGTGGTCATCTTTGTATAATATCAATATAAAGACGTTAATTGTGATTCAAATGTTGCTTTTTACAATATGACTTTATAAGAATGAAAATAAGACAATTTTGCCTATTTACATTTTAAATAGGCAAATTGCAACATTTGACTATCTTGGGGCTCCTTTTACAAAGCCGTGGTAGAGGTTTCTATTATGGGACTGTGAGGAAAATACTCCAAGACTCACAGGAATTCTATGAGAGTCAGAGAATTTACCTCACTGGCCTGCAGTAGAACCCTCTACTGCAGCTTTGTAAAAGCCAGCGTTGGTTACAGAAGCAAAGGTTTATGGAAATAACATAGATTTTCAATAATCTTTAGGTATAAGCAATTAGGAAATTAAAGTTACTGCCCAGTAACAAAAATCATGTTACAAGGTGATATCAGCAAATAGGCAGATCCAAGTGATTAAATCAGAAGGGAGGCTCTTCTCACTGGATAACTAGCCATAAAGGTAATATGTTAATCTCCCACATTAAGAATGGTGTGACTATGTTGTCTGTAGCGGGTGTAAAGCTGTGGAATACCCTGCCAGGAATTTTGCGTTTGTGTGCTGCTAGACTGAATTTTGAGAAAATGTTAAAAACCCAACTGTTTGTAAAGGCTTTTTTGAGTTTAAATTTTATATTCAAACTGGATTTGAAGATTTCTGATGTTTATCGACCATTTTTAAAAGTGTTGTTTTTTTAACAACTGAACTATGTATGTTTGTTTAACATTTTATGCTTGTTACTATGGAAACCGTATAGGTAATATATGTTATATAAATTTTTTTTTAAAATTCTTTATTGATTTTCCAAACATTAACAGTGCAAAACACAAGTATCTATATATATATATAATCATTCAAGAATAGCACATTTATCTTACTGACATACATGAGCAACCATTTTATACCTCCCACCCACCCAATAACTAACAAGAAAAACACAAATACATGGATTCTTTCAATAACCTTTCCCACCCTCCTCCCACCCGTCCTGGATGTGTATACTCAAAGGGCCAAAATTAAGATCAATTATCATTCCTTACAGAATTTTGTCAATGATTCCCAAACATCCATAAGTCCTCAGCCAGGCTTTTAACAGGCACGTGCAGTACATGACCACATTATGCCAGTTCTATTCAAATTACACCAGCTGCCGATAACCAAGTGGATTGAATTTAAGCTGCTTTGTCTAGTTTTCAAAGCTTGTAATCTTCAACTTCTAGTATAGCTATACAAGAAACTGGCTAGATATCAACCTAATAGAGCCCTAAGATCATCACATTACGAATGGTTGAAATCCAGGATCAGAGAGATATAAAACTTCATACTGCTATAATTCTTAAGCTTTCGTCGTTGTCAGCTTGCAACTGCAGAGCTCCCATCGGGTAAAAGCTAAGTATTAAAGTTTTGTTGCAGTCAAGTAGAGCTGAATTAAAATTATGTATAACAGCCTGCAGTGGGTTTTACGTGAACTAGTGATGATATTCATACCCCAGTAAAAACACCAGAACGTTACGAGTGTTTGAAGTTCACTATCCCACTTATAAGTGATATCAAAGTAACTGGTTTCATTTCACTTGTCTCAGGCTGTTTTAAAGTGACAGACTCCTTACCCAGAGATAATACATAAGTCTCACTGGAAGAAATGCTGTGCTTTCTACCCCCTTTCTGGATAGACTGGTGTTTGTCAGCTGGATGCAGGTGTCTCTCTCCTTTGGTGACAAGAGAAGTTTCCTCATCCTAATATAGTGATTCAGGATTTCCACTGTGCTGTGCATCTTCCCTGTTTAAATATATATATACACACACAGCATATATATATATGCAGTGTGTGTATATGTATGCATGTGTGTATATATATATATATATATATATATACATACATACACACATGGTATATATGGTTTTAAACTGTTTTAGTATATAAAGAGCATGCAACAGCACCTGAAGAAATTTGATTCTCTTCAAAAAGACATTACTTAAAAAACAGTCCAAAAAGTGCTTGCTATGCAACTTAAATATTAATGTACAAAAATTATGCAGTGCTAAAGTAGAGCAATTTCAGGGTTTCTTGCTAGTAAAATGTTTATTTAGCTTAATAAAGTGTTCTTATCTAGGTCAACCAACATATTATTTTATTTAAAATGTGTTGGATGAACTAGATAAATCTATATGTTTAACATTATATATATAATGTTTATTATACCCAAAGAGAATGCAGTAAATATACAACCTTATTACCAACCTACGGACCCTATTACCAACCTACGTAGGTTGGTAATAAGGTTGTATATTCACTGCATTCTCTTTGGGTATAATAAACATTGCCTGCATCCTGTACACAGTCTGCAGTTTGTTTTGGATTTTGCTTGCTGCTTTATTCTCTGCAGACCTCGTTGGATTTTCCCAGTCTATTCCAGGATAGTTGAAGTCTCTCATGACAATGGTGTTACCATTTTTGCATTCCCATCTCATTTCGGCTTCCATTTCTTCGTTGTTTTCTATTGTCTGCCCAGGTGGTTGTTAGTACAGGCCCATCCTTAACTCAGGCCCATTCCTTCCTGTAATTTTAACACATAGTGATTCCAGTTTTTTGTTCGCTGCCACTGTGTCCACTCTGGTCGAGTGTATGCTATCCTTGATGTATAGGGCTATTCCTCCTCCTTTCTGATCCGACCTATCTTTGTGATAGAGTTTGTATTCTGGCAGAACTGTGTCCCATTTGTTTTCCTCATTCCACAATGTTTCAGTGACCCCAATGATGTCTAGGTTCTCTTTTATGGCCATGACTTCTAATTCCCCCATTTTGTTCCTTAGGATCCTCGCATTTGTATACATGCAATTTAAGTCCTGGTATTTCTTGACTTCATTTTCTTGTCCTGTGCTACATCCTTCTTATCATCCTTTCCTTGCCGTGTCAACTCTTGCCATTTGTCCACTTTATCTTCCCCCTGGGTTATGTTCATCTTATCATCTTCTTGATCTGTCAACTCTCATTGTTTGCCTGAAGTGTCTTCCCTGGATTTTTCCCATTGGTATCTTCTCGGGAAACCTTCTTCCGAACAATTGACTCCTGGTTGACTGTCAGCTTTCCCCTTCTTTTTAGTTTAAAGCCTGGTCCATGCCTCTCCTTTGCTAGAAGTCTTGTCCCAGTTGTGCTCAGGTGTAGTCCGTCCCTCCTGAAGAGCTTGTCCTTGCCCCAAAACATAGTCCAGTTCCTCACAAAGTGAAATCTTTCCTCCTTACACCATCTCCGCATCCAGGTGTTTATTGATTGTATTTCCGTCTGTCTCTTCACGTCTGCCCTTGGTACTGATAGGATCTCCGAAAATGCTATCCTCTGAGTCCTCAACTTCAACTTCCTTCCCAGCATCTTGAACTGATTGATCAGTGCGTTCCTGCTGTAGTCCCTCCTACCGCTGCCTCTGATGCGGTGGGGTTGGGCAGAGCAAACTCTCGCTTCTGCCCCAAGCTGTCAGTTCTTGTCTGCTCCTTACTGCCTCCTTCTCAGCGCTCCCTGCCGATGTTTTTCTTCCCTTACTGGTTCAGCACGCTGCTCCTCTCCTCTTCATCCTCTCTTGTTGTAAGTAAAGCAAAAGGGTCAAATATAAACTTCATAATCTTACAGTCCAGTAACCTGTAGTCATTAACAGAACAGTTCTTAGGCACAGGCTGTTCCAGCATTCAGAACTGCTTCCAGGCACAGCTGTTGCACTACTACTAATTAGCTGCCTCCATTCAAACATACCTCAGTGCCAAACCCAGCCAGTAAGAAAACCAAAAATAGCAAAAACCAAAAGTAGTTCTCTGAGCTAGTTTTGAAAGAACAAAAAAATGTTACAGTTCATAAGCAGGAATGCTCCTGCCAGCATAAGTCACTTCCTTCCAGGCAAAAACACTCAAAACAAAAACACAATTTAAAGCAACGTCCTTCTCAGAGAATTCATAGCACAACTGAGCACACTCACATTTACAGAAGTTGATTTCTATCAATTCCCCACTGGGCTCTGGTTCACTCTCTGCTGCTTGAAAATCCATAGCCTCCACGTTATTCAACTATTCTAGGGCTGGGACAGAATCCACTTCCTGCATCTCCCAGTCTAGCTGGGAAAAAAACACACTTCTTTCTCTGCCTCTTTCTGTCTCCTGCTCCTTCTGATGGGCACCTCCCCCCTGACTCTGTCACCGGCTTCCATTTAAGGAGCTCAAAAACCATCTCTAAAGAACTGCTTATATCTGCCAGGGGTCAGATTTCCCTGCTCCTTTCTTAAAAGAAAGGCAGGCATTTCAGGTAAAAAATACCTGAATATACAAGAGTACAAACTTTCCTGCATAACTTTCCCTGTCTCAGGCTGGCTATTCCAGTGATAATCATCGCCTACTTGTTCCAGGAAGAGCTGGCAGTTGGTTTGTTACACTGAATAGCAAAGCAGAAAAAGTTAGGATAGCAAAAAGGCTTCTAACTTTATCCACTGTGTTATTTGGACACTGGTCTGAATATCAGTCAGAACCTGAATAACTGCCAACAGCCATGCAAACCCCGTATATTCAATGCCAGTGCCTGAATTAAGTTGGCATTGAATATGCAGATCAAGTTATTCCCATAGTAGTCAGCACCATGACAATGCTGACCACTGCAGACTGAATATCAGACCATAAGCTTTTTTTTAAATATCAAGCCCATAGACCAGAAGTTGATAAATAAATAATGTTGTTAGGGTCACCATATGGCTCCAGAAAAATGAGGACAGAATGAGACATCCGGGTTTTACTTCCATTAAAAGCAATGGAAGTAAAACCAGGAGGTCTCAATCCATCCTTCTTTTTCAGGAGCTATATGGTAATCCTAGGTATGAGGCTTCTGGTTTCTTTGCTAGGATAATGTTCTGGTGTGAAAGAATAAACAAAAGATTTGACTCTGAGTCCACAGAAGGGTAAAACAAAAGTCCAAAACAAAAAAGACTGTGGAATCCAATGTTGCTGTTGTAGGCTTTTATTAGAACAAAAAATTCTCAATTTTTAAAAAAACTGAAGTACATCCAGAATTATGGTTGATGAAGAGGACCCAAAACGGTCCGTGTTTTGACCAAAATTGTCTTTTTCAGGGGTCCTGAATGGTCTCTTCACAAATTTTGTGGATATAACATTCTATGCCCAGCTGGGTGAATATGTTCCTCAAGCGTGCAGCTTGTAGAAAGAATGGCGCGCAGCGTGTGAAATGTGAATCAAACATGGCTATGGCAAGCTTGTGACCAGGAAGCTTGCCATAGCCATGTTTGATTCACATTTCACGCACTGCATGCAATTCTGTCTACAAGCTGCATGCTTGAGGAACATATTTACCCACACTGGGCGTAGGTTATTATATCCACAAAATTTGTAAAGAGACAATTCACGGCCTCTGAGGAAGGCCATAATTCTGGATGTGCTTCAGATTTTTTTTTCATTGAGAATTTTTTGTTCTAATAAAAGCCTATATCAGCAACATTGGATTCCACAGTCTTTTTTATTCTGGTGTGAAAGAATAACAATCTATTCTTCTATTTGAAGATATATCCATGACAAATCTTGCTGCTTTTTCACTAAAGTGAGCTCACTCTCCATTGTTTCTCTGGTATTCTCATTCCTTACATTTTTTTGTTGTTGTTGTTAATTGTTTAGTTACTTTATGACCTTTTACATTTATGTGCTCATACCAAAATATATTTCGAGTGCGAATAACTATTGGCGGACACCTTAGGGTCAATTCATTTATAAGCAAATCACTTATCATAGCTATCATGGAGCTGACATGTCATCTTATTAAGCTGTCTTATGTTCAATTAAGAGAAGATGTTTGCTTTTTGAGGAAGTGGGTAGAAATTGTATAAAAGCTTGCATCAATGATTGACTTTTATAGTTTTATTTTAGCTACCACTCTCTGTTTCATTTGATTCACTTCCGATGGCTAACATTTTCAAGTTTGACAAGTATTTATTATACAAGCTCTTATTGCAGTATGTTGCCTGATGAGTATGACAATTTATATTTTAACTTTTGTAGCATATTTATTAAACAGTATCTCTGGCCTCTATCTATACTCCTGATGAATAAATGCATCTTATATTAGTTTACAGCTAAAGTTTAGTTTAATAAAACTTGATATACCGCCTATAACCAATGTATGAACCTAAGTCATGTAAATTAAACAAAAAGTTAAAATGAGAAAGGGAACTCCAATTTAAAACAGGACAGTCCATTCACAAAACACATATATTCACTATCTACCTAATATTCAGTGGTATTGAGCTTGCCAGGAATGCTCCTGGCTGGTTAAATAGGGCTAAGACAGTTAACCACCAATATTCAGTGGGAGATAGCTGGCTAGCCTATCACCTTTGAAATTTTCCTACGTAGCATCTACCACCAAGAATATGCCTTGCTCGGAAGAACAAGAAACCTCTGGGGTCTGAGGAAACTATAACCCCCATCAATCAAAGAGAAGATAAATATGCAAGAGGTCAAATGCCTACCTAACAGTAATTAAAGCCCGCCCTTTGTTAATGCCAGATTAGCTGCTATGAAATCCCCATGATGCTATCCATAAACAGCATCTAAACATTTTAGGGATAAGTGAAGCTTGGCTAGATGAAACAGGGGGGTGAACCATTATCTGAACTATGCCCAATAGCATAGTAAACAGTCTACTGCAACCCACACAGCAGAATCAATCTGCCCAATGAAAACTGAATTGCAGTATAGTACCAGGAGTACATAAACGTGCCTTCTTCTCACACAGACATATGGGACTCTTAACTCAATAACTGAGGGCCTTGACAAAATCCTAAGGCCTTTAACAAGCTACTTGCTCCCTCGACCCCTGTCCATTAAAGATAGAGGCAATTAGGGTCCTCTTAGAAGATGCCAAAATAAATCACAAACTCTTCTCTTTCTAATGGGCAACAACCAACAGCATTAAAAAAAAAAAAAAAAAAAAAGGGCGTGCTAAAGAATAATAACCTTGACCAGGACAAATTTGGAAGTTACAGGCCAGTATCTAAAATTCCATTTCCAGGAACATTTATAGAACAAACAGTCTTTATTGAACTAGAAGTGAAAAACTAGTTAGATCCATGCCAGTTTAGATTTAGACCTAGTTATGGAATGGAATCAGGTCTTACAATGAATTGTCAAGTGGCAAAGACTATGCAGATATGTTTTGCACAAATATATTTATTGTATCGAGTGAAGTCGATGTTGGCATCAATTGACTTCTGCACTGTAATGCAGGCAATGGTCTTATCGAGGCTTGATTACTGCAATGCCCTGTATCTTGAAGTGATTACGATATGGTACTGGGCATTGCAAGTGGTACAAAATGCTGCAGCCAGACTGATTACAGGAGCATCAAAATATGCTCACATTACACCTTGTCTTCGACAACTGCACTGGCTGCCAGTGGCATTTAGAGTATAAGATTATGATGATCTGTCATCAATTTTTGTATGGTACGATTCCAGAATATTTCAAGAGTAAGATGACCATATATCAGCCCAAAAGATTGTTGCACTCTGAAAATTCTGCTCTGTTAAAGGCCAATGTTAATCCAAAATATGTAGAAACTAGCGCAAAGACCTTTTGTTGTTCTGGGGTAAAATTATGGAATTTGCTGCTAGGGCAGAGGAACTTTTAGAAAACTCCTCAAAACACAATTGTTTGTTAATACTTTTTTATAGGGTCTGACTTGTCCTGATTGAAGATTAACTGTTAATTTAAATTCTGATGTTTTGTCTCTCTTTTTTACTGTTTTCAAGTATTATGTACGTGGATATATTATAAACCGCCTAGGAATTAAACGGTATAGAAATTTTAAAAATAAATAAATACTAGATCATCTTCACAGAAACTGAGACAGGGAATTTGCCTTGGTGTTAGTACTGCTGGATTTCTCAGTATTTTTGACACTGTGAATTATGATAGCATGCTACTACAACTGCAAGTGATGTGACTACATTGCACCATTTCTGCAACAACTTCACTGGCTACCAGTAAAATACAGAACTAAATTGAAAACTCTTTGTCTCATCATCAAGGCCCTTAAAGGAAATGACACAGAGTACTTGAAAACCAGGACCTCCTTCCACACACATCCAAGGTCACTAAGGTCCTTATTAGGAGTATCTTTAGCCACACCCTTTCCAAAGAAGATCATATGATATGATACCTGCCAGCAAGCCTTCCCTGGAATAGGTCCTACATTCTAGAACAGGGCCTCGAGGCGCCAAGTCAGTTTTTTCAGGATTTCCCAAATGTATATGCATGAGATCTATTTATATACAATGGAAGCAGTGCATGCAAATAGATCTCATGTAAATTCATTGGGGAAAATCCTGAAAACCCAACTGAATTCTGGCCCTTGAGGAATGACCTTGGACAACCCTGTTCTAGAATGTACTCCCTGAAAGGCTTCACTCACCTGAAAGCATGTGAAAGCCTGGGTGTTCACCCAAGCCTTTAATGGAAGTAATACTCATAACATGCTAGTCACACACACACACACAGAAAAGTTATCAGCCCAATCAAGAAGAGAATGATGTGGAGTCATGAAATTTACAAGTTATTCCAAACTTTTCATGATACTTTTCATTTCAATGATATGAAATGAAACAAAGGCTCTTCTTGATTGGGCTGAGAACTTTTCAGCAGCCCCACATATAATATCTATAGTGCTACTAGATATACACAGAGTTGTACCCATTATATGTAGGTACATACTGTAGCAGGACTTGGTTATCCACTCTTACCTACATGCAGTGGCGTACCTAGGGTATGTGGCACCCGGGGCCCATCATTTTTTGACACCCCCCCCCCTATGTAAAAAAATATTTTTTGTAATGACCATGAAACAGAATAAATGGTCAGAATAGAAACAGGCAGTGAAAATTTTCTTATATTCCAAACATAACATAACATAAATTATGTCTGAATTGTCATGGCATCAGAAGTACATATGGAGTAGTTGCAGGTGATGCTTGGGACAGTTCTGATTGTGTTAGTTCGGTTTTATGTGTTTTTTGAATAGAAGGGTTTTTATTTCTTTTTTAAGGTTTTGCAGTATGTGGTCGATGTCAATTGGTTGTAGAGTTGGGGGTCGAGTGTTGCAGCTCGAATGGCTAGGAGGTTGTCGAACAGTTTTTTTCTTTTGACGTTTTTGGTTGGAGGGTGTGTGAATGGTGCGTGAGTTCTCCTATGTCTGTTTGAAGTGGATTGAATTATTTAGCTGAAGAAATTAGTTACCCCCTCATCCCACACACATTAATTCTCTTCCATTTTTGTTCCCATTATAAAAAACACTGATAAGTTCCCAGAAAAAAAATACATTAAAATAAGAAGTGAAAACAAAGGCCCCTACAGATGAGAACATAACATAAGAATAGCCTAACTGGGTCAGACCAATGGTCCATCATGCCCAGTAGCCCATTCTCATGGTAGCCAATCCAGGACACTAATACCTGGTCAAAACCCAAAGAGTAGCAACATTCCATGCTACCGATCCAGGGCAAGCAGACACTTCCCCCATGTCTTAATAACAGATTATGGACTTTTCCTCCAGGAATTTGTCCAAATCTTTCTTAAAACCAGCTACACTATCTGCTTTTACCATAACTTCTGGCCACTTCATTTTTAAGTTTAGATCTTTCCTTTCAAACAGAGACCTTGCTAGATGTCAAATACAGCACAAGGTAACTTCACATGGACTTAGCTGTGCAGGAAATGTGAATCTCCTCATACACCCACCATATAGTGCAAAAATGTGCAAAGGTCTGTTTTTTTCTTTCAATCACTACATAGCCTAATGCCACACAAGCAGCGCTGTTACAAACATATTCTGTAGGTCAATGCTAAGGATAACAAAGTTTCCTTCCTTGGACCAGAAGGAGATAAACCACTGGAAGAGATCCCAAAACAACACCCAAAGACCCACTCAGTGTGTGAACCAGTTGAGTGGAGTGGACTAACTGGGGGGTGGAAATGGGCCCGGAGTTTGCTCAGCAGAATTTCCCAGACCACCTCTTCCTCTCAACACATTGACACGCTGCCACCATCACCACTAGGAACACCTCACTGGGTAGGCCAGCTATGCTATAAACTTTATAAAACACATTATTATATTTTCTTATAAAGCACATATTTTAACTGAACTCTCTGACATCCTCAGCCTTTCCATTCACAAAAATAGAAGGAAGAAAAGTTCCCATTTCCTGCTGTCTCATGTCCCCGGCCTATACAATATTTTTTTTCTGCAGACCCTTCAAAAGTCTGACCAAATTCTCGTTTCACTTGCATTATAAAGTACTGAGGATGCCATCTCTCCCCAATCCCAGGTCCTAAAGTCTAAGACAGTAGCGCAAACTAATGCTGCCAGATACAGGAAAAAAAATTTTGATTCGATTCAGCCCTATTGAATTGGTTTTTCAATTCGATTTTCCTGCCCAGTTGGGTGATTTTTTTCAAAACTCCTGGTGGGTTTTATAGCTTTTTCACCCCCTTTGGCTTCTCCTAACCACACTGGCGCTGTGGTGTAAATAAAATAAAGAAACAAAAAGACTTTTCCTCTCTCTGTTAAATCCTAGCTCACGTTTGCAGTCCAACACCAGCTCTGGCAGGATACACATTTCAAATCTGACATATTATAATCACAAAACAGAAAATAAAATTAATTTTTCTACCTTTTGTTGTCTGGTTATATTTCAAATCTTGTTGGTCCAAGGCTCTGGTTTTCTTCTGATAACTTGCTTGCCAGGGTCTCCTTCTTTCTGCATGCTAACCATCCATCTGCCAACTCTGTCCTCCCTTTCCATTTCCCTTCCCTTCCCAGGAAGTCTGGTATCTTTCCTTTTTTTCATCTCCCTCCACAGATCCACCTTTTCTTAAATACCCTTTCATCCGGCATCTCTCCCTCCTTCCCCACCATCCCAGAGTCCACCATCTCTCCCTTTCTTTTCCTAATTACCCTCCTATCCAGTATCTCTATCCCTCCTCCACACCATCCCTTGTGTCCAATTTCTCTCCCTTTCTGTTCCTTCCCTCCCTAAATCCCATGGTCCATCATCTCTCTCCCTCTCCTCTATTTTCAGACCCATTATTTCTTCCCCCCCCCCAAAGTTTGGCATATGCACGTCTCTTTGAACACCCCCTTCCCTCCATGTACTTCTAAATCATGGTCCCCCCAAAGGCCTGTCTCCCCTTAAGGGTCTGCCTGTCCCCCCTTGAAGGCCTGCACCCACCTTGAAGGCCTGTCCCATCCCCTTGTAGGCCTGTCCCCCCCTTGAAGGTCTGCACCCCCCGAAGGCCTGCACCCCCCCGAAGGCCTGTCCCCCAGTTGAAGGCCTGTCCCACCCCCTTGTAGCTTCTCCCCCCCCCTTGTAGGCCTGTCCCCCCTTGAAGGCCTGCCTGCCTGCCTTTCCCCCACTTGAAGGCCTGTCCCCCCTTGAAGGCCTGCACCCCCTTGAAGGCCTGCACCCCCCCTCGAAGGTCTGCACCCCCCCGAAGGCCTGTCCCCCACTTGAAGGCCTGTCCCACCCCCTTGTAGCTTCTCCCCCCCTTGTAGGCCTGTCCCCCCCTTGAAGGCCTGCACCCCCTTGAAGGCCTGCACCCCCCCGAAGGCCTGCACTCCTTTGAAGGTCTGCACCCTCCCCCGAAGGCCTGTCCCCCCCTTGAAGGCCTGTCCCACCCCCTTGTAGGCCTGTCCCCCCTTTAAGGCCTGCCTGCCTGCCTTTCCCCCCCTTGAAGGCCTGTCTCCCCCTTGAAGGCCTGCACCCCCCCTTGAAGGCCTGCACCCCCCCTTGAAGGCCTGTCCCACCCCCTTGTAGGCCTGTCCCCCCTTGAAGGCCTGCCTGCCTTTCCCCCCTTGAAGGCCTGTTCCCCCCCCTTGAAGGCCTGCACCCCCCCTTGAAGGCCTGCACCCCCCCTTGAAGGCCTTTCCCACCCCCTTGTAGGCCTGTCCCCCCCCTTGAAGGCCTGCCTGCCTTTCCCCCCTTGAAGGCCTGTTCCCCCCCTTGAAGGCCTGCACCCCCTTGAAGGTCTGCACCCCCCCAAAGGCCTACACCCCCCCGAAGGCCTGCACCCCCCCTGAAGGCCTGCCTTCCCCCCCCGAAGGCCTGTCCCCCCTTGAAGGCCTGCCTGCCTGCCTGTCACCCCCCTCCCCCTTGAAAGCCTGCTTGCCTGCCCGCCCGCCTCACCCTGAAGGCCTGATGCCCCGACCCACCCCGAAGGACCGCTCGCCCCCCTGGCCTCCCCGCACCACCTATGAAGCAGCCGCAGCAGGATCGCGAAGTCAGCGTCAGCGATCCCTGCGCTGCTTCCTGCGCCACGGTCCCGCCCCTCCTCTGACGTCAGAGGAGGGGCGGGATCGCGGCGCAGGAAGCAGCGCAGGGATCGCTGACGCTGACTTCGCGATCCTGCTGCGGGCTGCTTCACAGGTGGTGCAGGAAGGTCAGTGGGGCGAGCGGTCCTTCGGGGGTGGCGGGGGACTGAACGGCAAGGCCGGGAACACCCCCTTAGGGCTGGCATCCGGGGCGCACCGCCCCCCCCGCCCCCTCCTTGGTACGCCACTGCCTACATGAAATTATATTCATGCACCTTTCTGACTTCAGGTACAACTTTCTTTAAATTAGTCCCCCTAGTTTCAAATTCCTGTTACTATGGGGCTCATAATCGAAATGGAAATACTTCTAAAAACTGGCCTAAATCGGCACTTGGTCGATCAGAGACAAGTCCTCCAAGTGCCAATAATTAAACCGGGTTTTAGACATATCTAAAAATGACTTAGGCCTTTTCACTGCTGCTGTACGACCAGAGCTAAAACGGGTGCTTTAGGAGGAGTGATGAGGGCGAGATTTGGGTGGAACATGGGCTGATCTAAACTTAGATGTACTGCAAGTATAACCGAAAGTTTAACGAGGCTACCTGGATGGAACTTGTACTTTGTGACTTAGACCATTTAAAACCAGGTCTAGGTGCCAAAAAGGTATCCAAAGTGACCAGATAAGCACTGCAGACACAAAGTACAGACCCCCACATACTGCCCCAGTGAACACTGACCCTCTCCCCCACAACACCATAAAATTCAGAATAAAAATTGACATACCTGCCTCCAGAGCATCAGCACCTGGCATAACAAAGCCTAGTAGAGCAGCACAGAGGTGGCTTAAGTAGTATGGGGGTGGGCTAGAGAACTATAGAGAGGAGAACTCAGGCCCATAAGCCACTCTAACCACTGCATTTATGGTGGAACATGTGCACCCCCAAATCCCCCTCAAACCCTACTGTACTGCCATATAGGGGCCACCTGCAGCTGTGAGGACTATTGAGGTAGTAGACAGGTGGGTCTACCAGGTTTTAAGGTTTTTTTGGGAGGGGCTCACCCTGACCTATAAAGGAGTTATGGTGAGATGTTTATGTGACACCCTTTTTGTGAAGTTCACAGCAGTGCCCTGTGTAACCAGACAGGCATCGTGCCTGACCTGGTTCCAGCTAAAGTTCCCACTAAGACACAGAGTAAAACCCAGAAGGGAATGGATAAGGAATGTGCTAGGGATGATTTTCAGGTTAACCACCAGGGGGAGCCTGAAATATCCAAGGATCTCCTGGAAGAGCCATATCTAGGTCACCACAGGAGGAGCCCAAGAGCCACAGACAGGTCTGCTGACTCAGGTAGAATAGGGCGTGCCCCTGGAGTATTTAAACCAGCAGCTGAGCACAAGCAGGCTAGGGAGTAGGTTCAGACCTTTACTCCCTGAGAGTCTCCTCGGGCCAAGCAGGGACGATACAGCCTCACCCACGGAGGTACAGGAGGCTGGAGAATTGCTGGAGGAAGTTCTTTCGGATGATGATCTTCCAATGGAACTTGACCACCTGCCTGAGGAAGTAAATCCTACTGAGGAAGCCATGGAGGTTGGTTTTTCCACCAGCTGCAAGTCCTAATTGGCAGGAACTGTGAGTGTTTTTCAACTGTTTGCTGGAGTTGAATCTTGTCTTTTTGGATGGTTTTCTTTTGCTTTTATGAAGCTGATAGTGTCTAGTTTGGGAGAGGTTTGCTGTTACCTGGGAGGGCATTTTGTAGACTACAAGATAGCTAATTGAAAGCAAACCTGGGACACTCTTCCTTGCCTGGCAGTTTAGTGTAGGGCTGCCAGAGGCTTCACTATAGGAGCACTGTGGATAGTGAATCCAGTGCCTTGAACTCTATTTGGTACTACACAGTATAACCTGTTTGGGAGCAGGTTGCATTGAGCTCTGAGGTGAGCCTAACCTCAGAGAAAGAAAAACAGTTGGAACTTTATTCTTTGGAACTGATTGTTGCATTTGCTTTTGAATTTGAACTGTTTATTGCTCTCATTTTTGAGTTTGGACTGTTTGAAGATTTATGGTTTACATACCGGTTTGTTTGGATTCCTGAGTTTCCTGATTTTTTATGTTTGGAAAGAATAAAACCGGAGCATTCTGATTTTGAACCTTTTTGAGAAGATTGTGGTTTATTTTGATTTTCTATTGGTGTCCGTCCAAGCCTGCAGGGTGACTCCAGTCTGGGTCACATGCAAGTGCTAGTATATATTGTAACCACTGGGGGGTGCTGTTGAGTCCCGATCCGACCACAGTCCCGGATACACCTGTAAGATGCCCTATTACCCTGTTGCCATGTCTAGGTGTCCAGTCCATTCCTTTGCTGGCTCCTCCTACGTCCAAAAGGTCCTTTTCTAGGCATTTTTGACTTGGATGAATTTTTGGACGAGAATGGGGTATAAAGATAAACGACTTAGCAGTCTAGGTGATCAAACAGCTGGACGTACAGTTAGACAACTCTCGAATAAACAAAATACTTTGGACGTATTTTGCGGGAATGTACTTTTGACACTGCCAACTTTGGGCGACTAGCGACTTAGGCCCAAAACAAACTTATATGTTTCTTTTGATTATGCTCCTCCACGCTCTTTATTAAAAAGTATTATAGTGTATTGTGTTGACATTGTAATGTAGCATACTACAGAGTTCATTTTCAAAGCATATGGATGTCTCAAAACGACAAAAAGAAAAAAGAAGTACATCTGCCCCAAACATTCAAATCACGATATTGTAACAGCAGATTTTGGACATCCTACATTGCAGTTTGTCCAAATAGCAAAGGGGCATGTTTTGGACATGGATTACACATTGATGTCCAGCACATTTTGCCATAAATTTGAGCAATTAATGATACCTTCCCTCGAGGAAGCCTATGGGTGAAATGGTGGCCTCATTGTGATTTTTTTTTAAGATTATCAAACAAAAATGCCCATTTTGGATCCATTTTGATGTGTATTGAAAATGGTAGGATCTAAATAGTAAATAATTTTTTATTGGGAGCTAATCATAACATTTACATTGAGTCACTTTTTGTACATACAAAAAAGGGAAGTTTTTTGACCATTGAATGAAAATGGAGTCAAATTGTTGAACAACACAGTAAGAAATCAATAGGTTTTATCTTTGACTTCTGAATTAACTTATTCATTCTAGGTGGCTCTATGTCTTAGGTGACTTCTCAAGAAAGTTTTGGTTCCTTTATTGATTTGGTGGCACATTTAAATCAATCCATTTGTTAACATCTTGCATATATAATAGCACTTTACTTGGGCCCCCTTTTATGAAACTGCATTAGGCTTATCACTGGCAGTGATAGTATTAGCTCTGATAGTTGTAGGAATTGCTGGAGCTTTTACCACCATGGCTTGCAATAAAAAAAGCCTAACGCAGCTTCAGAAACGGGGGTGGGGGTGGGGTGGGTTGGTGCCTTGGGTTAGACTAGATAGGCCCCTGAAGTAGCATGTAATAAAGGGCATACATGGGACACATATGTCAAATGAGAGCCTTCACTTGATAGGGTCTTGATAGACCATCACTTCACATCTCTAACATGGCAGTGGGAGATCACAGACCCTGACCAAGAGGAAATCTAAGGCTATGCACAGAGGTCAATATGTAAGAAGTGTCTACACACATATATGCAATGCCTCCGCTGGGTCAGACCTGAGGTCCATCGTGCCCAGCAGTCCACTCACGCGGCGGCCCAACAGGTCCAGGACCTGTGCAGTAATCCTTTATTTATACCCCTCTATCCCCTATTCCAGTAGGAAATTGTCCAATCCTTTCTTGAACCCCAGTACTGTACTCTGCCCTATTACTCACTCTGGAAGCGCATTCCAGGTGTCCACCACACGTTGGGTAAAGAAGAACTTCCTGGCATTCATTTTGAATGTGTCCCTTTTCAACTTTTCTGAATGTTCTGAATGTTCTTTTATTTTTTGAAAGTTTGAAGAATCTGTCCCATGGAAAATGAAAAAGAAGTGAAGCCACTCCCAAAATGCCACAAAGGAAGAAGCAGTTGCAATAGATGCACTATACTGTACATACAGCAATAACTGTAAAACAGTGATTAAGGAATTGCACCTTTCAAAATGTCTTCTCCTTTTGCATCCTTTCCTCTTCTGATCACAGTTACAGAAAGCACCTGCACAAATGCAAACATGCACCCACAATACACAAATATATATGCATAGATACACAAAAACATGCACCCGGCCCCATCCCTAACACACACAGAGGGATTAGAAAGAATTCCATGAATGCCTGCATGCTTTCCCCACCAATTTTAAGAAGCAGTACAGTATTAGTTTCTACAGAAAGCACTTGGACTGAAAATAAAACCATTACTAAGCACCGCTATGCCATTTCTCTGTCTATTTGCGTTCTCAAAGAGAAAACAGTGCTTTCATTTTCTTTAACAACCAAAGTCAGGCTGAATCTATTTCTTATTGCCTGATGGCTTTCTCTGAGTCCAGAACAAAAGAAGCATAACAGAATCTTCAAAGGAAGAGGTATTGTTTATTAATTAGCTTCTTCACCTTTATTTCTCTGATTTTTCATGCCTAACAGAGAAGACTGAGTAATGTATCACAAAATTAAATGAGGTAAGCGTCACATCATGGGCTTATTCTGAGAAGAAAACACAAAACAAAAAAGCATTCACCTGATAAAATTTCAACAAGAACATCCTGTCACTCATGGACTATAAAAGTCAAACGGTATTCACATAAAGGGACAAGGAGTATTTGATCTCCACTACTACCTTTAAAGCTATGATGTCCCATACACATCCAGGATGGGTGAGGAGATACTTTTGAGTACAATTGTTGGATATGTAGAAAGGGGGGGGGGGGGGGATGATGTATGCATTTGTCATAAAATATAATTTGATAGAATTTAAGTGCTGTTAAAATATAAAATGTATGTATAGTATGTTGCACTTATTTTTAGTTTTAAAATGAATAAAGATATTGGTAAAAAAATAAAAAAAGCAAGCTATGATGTCCCAGCCATAAAGCAACAATAATTACCTTGAAGTCTCTGTGAGGGAGAAAGAACTGTTTGGCTCACATATATTTTTACTTTGAAAATTGTATAAAGACTAGAATTGTGTGCCCATGAACTGAGCAGCAAAGGAGGCTGTTGCAAAATTACTCTCTTAGAGGCAGCTATTTAAGCACTATTTTATAAAGATACAGAGGTGCCTATAGATCTTGGTAGGGCGGTATATAAGAAAATCAATTATTATTATTATTATTATCTTTATGACATGCTAGTGCAAGTGACAAAATCATGCCTACATTGCAGGTATGGACATTTCCACCTGCTGACAAGCAAATGTAAATAATAGTGAGGAGATTAATGCATTTAAAATGTATATATGTATTTGTGATCTCTATCCACTCTCTGCCCAGCCCCGGACTCTATCATTATACATGTCTACCAGTCCATGGGCCATTATTGAGATGGCTTGAGGAAATCCACTGCTTCTTCCTAGGGTAAGCAGCATAAAATCTGTTTTTCTACTTTTTTTTATTATTAGGTATTTATATGCTGCTTATCAAGGTTTTCTAAGCAGTTTACAGTCAGGTACTCAAGCATCTGATGTGGTGGGCTCATAATCTATCTGGTGTACCTGGGGCAATGGAGGATTGAGGGCTAGATTCACTAAGCCCACCGATCAAGTCCCAACCACTTAGCAACACCTTTGCGACCCGTACCCAATTCACTAACCTGCCTCCCGATCTGATTCCAATCTGCACATGTAAATTAGGGAGAATGGCATGCAAATATAGGCAGGCAGCAATTCACTTAAAAAAAAAGAGGAACACCGACTGGGCGGCCGACCCCAAAACAAGCGACTGCTAAGGACTAGTTGCACACGTCCCTGCCAACTCTCCTGCTCCACTGTTGCCCTGAAATCCTTGCCAAACTTCCAGCCCTACCCTCTGCCCCGAGCTCTGCCCTGATCTTCCAGCCCTGCTCTTTGCCCCGATTCTCCACCCTTCCCTGCAGCACGAGCCCGTTGTTTTAACCCGCTTTAAACCCGCGGGTTAAAACTACGGGTTTGCGAGTACAAAAAATGTTTAAAAACATGGACATCAAATGCATGTGCAGACCATCTGCAAGTAAAGTAGATGGTCTGTGCATGCATCTGGATCACTTGAGAGCGAACCGTGTAGTCGGTGGGGGGCGTTCCTCCGATCGCTCCCATTTGAATATAGGCCTGTTGTGAATCAGCCGGCCTGCAACAGATCAGACACGGAGCGGAGTGAATTGGGCAGGTTAGTGACTTGCCCAGGGTCACATGGAGCAATGCTGGATTTTAACCCATGACCTCAGGGTGCTGAAAATGTACTACTAACCACTGGGATCTAGCTGGGCTTGATGGAACTTCGGCCTGTTCCAGTATGGCAATTCTTATATTCTTAATTTTACACCAGTTTGTATATTATACCAGGTCATGCAGCCATATGCATGTGAATATGACTTTATACTATTACCATCTCAGAGCCATGGCCTTCATTCCCAGTTTTCAAGGGCCACTCATGGGTCAGATCTTGAGGATATCCCAAATGAATGTGTATAAGACAGATATGCAAATCTCACTCATACATATTTATTAGGGATCTCAAAAAATTCAACTGATGGTTTCTGATGGCCATTGAGGATTGGGAATGGATTCTACTGTCTTAGAGGATAATTTTCTAAAGAGTTTCTGTTGACATACCTGTGCTTTATGTGATCTGTTTGTACATTTACTCATGTACAGCCCACAAGCATGTAAATTTGCATGGATTAAGCAGCAATTTTCCAGGAAGAACATAAGAATAGTCTTAATGGGTCAGACCAATGGTCCATCAAGCTCAGTAGCCCATTCTCACAGTGGCCAATTCAAGTCACTAGTACCTGGCCAAAAACCAAGGAGTAGCAATATTCCATGCTACTGATCCAGGGCAAGCAGTGGCTTCACCCATGTCTTTCTCAATAACAGACTGACTTTTCCTCCAGGAAATTGTCCAAACCTTTCTTAAAACCAGCTACGCTATCTGCTCTTACCATATCTTTCTCAATAATAGACTATTGACTTTTCCTCCAGGAAATTGTCCAAACCTTTCTTAAAAACAGCTACACTATCCATTCTTACCACAACCTCTAGCAATGCATTCCAGAGCTTAACTATTCTCTGAGTTAAAAAATATTTCCTCCTATTGATTTTAAAAGTATTTCCCTGTAACTTCATCGGGTGTCCCCTAGTCTGTAATTTTTGATGGAGTGGAGGCATTTAAGCTGACTATGAGTTATTCTCTTGGAGGGGGGGAGATGAGAGGAAGAGGGGTGGATAGAGGTTTAGAAGGGATGTGTGTGGACAGTATAGTTTTGAATTTTGTTATAAGGAAGTTAATGGCTTATTTTTTAATATCTTTGAATAAAAAATAATGGGTTTAAAATTTTATTCATTAAATGTTAATGGTATCAATCATCCCGTAAAAAAAGAAAAAGATGCTTAATTTTTTGAAAAATCAAAATGCAGATATATATTTCATACAAGAGACTCGTCTGTCCACAATTGAACTGGCTAGGTTAGAAGGGGGGTGGATAAAGCACTGTTTCTTTGCTCCTGCAATTGGGAAAAAGGCAGGAGTAGCAATCCTGATCAATAAGAAGTTCTCTGCCGCATTTGATAACATTCGGACTTATCCTACAGGTAGATGGCTTCACGTTAATATGATTTCAGGAAAAGATACCCTGATGCTTTTTAATAGTTATGCACCTAATTCAAATCAGGCAGAGTTCTTTAAAAAAAACTCCAACAAATAATTCTGTCAGTGGCTACGACTAATTTAATTATGGCCAGAGACTTCAATGCAGTCATGGATCCATTACTTGACAAACAACCCAATAAACAATTAAAATCACTAGGTCTAGATAACCTTATATGGAAAAGGAGAGCAAAGAGTGAAAAACACAGAGGACTTCAATAGATGGCTCAGAGCCTGGTGTCATCAAGAAGGCTTCAGGTACATAGGAGGATGGGGAAATACATGGAAGGACAAGAAGCTATATTGCACTGATGGGCTACATATTACTACAGCAGGAAAAAGAAACCTTGCAGAGAAATTTAGACAATATTTTTCTAGGCATTTAAACTAGAAGGTGGGGGTGGTGTATGTACGAAGGACAATTATAGAGACCACCCCCGGCAAAAGAAAAGATGTGATAGTAGTAAAGGCTGCAACATAAGCAATATCAGCAACTCATTTCTTAGTATTGCAACGGAAAGTGAAACGACACAAAAATCCATACGAAAAAGGAGATTATCGCTGAAAAATAGCTGGAAAGCGATGACCACAAATGCTCGCAGTCTAAGCAACAAAGTTCATGATCTGCAAGCCCTGATATTAGAGGCAGATCTAGATATTGTTGCTATCACAGAGACATGGTTCAGTGAATCACATGGATGGGATGCAAACATACCGGGATATAATTTTTTTAGGAAGGACAGAGATGGTCATAAAGGTGGAGGAGTAGCTCTCTATGTAAAGATCAATATCCAAGCGACCGAAATGCAAGGGACCTGGGGAAAGGAAGAAGTGATATGGATTGCTCTGAAAAGAGAAGATGGAACTTCTATCTATGTGGGTGTAGTCTAAAGACCTCCGACTCAATCGCAGCAAATTGATAAGGATCTGATTGTGGATATCCAAAAGTTTGGAAGGAAAGAGGAGGTTCTGCTGTTGGGAGATTTCAACCTGCCGGATGCGGACTGGAATGTTCCGTCTGCGGAATCGGAAAGAAGTAGGGAGATTGTGGATGCCTTTCAAGAGGCTCTGCTCAGACAAATGGTGACGGAACCCACAAGGGAAAAAGCGATATTGGATCTGGTCCTCACAAATGGAGAGAGTATCTCTAATGTTCGAGTGGGTAGTAGCGATCATCAAACGGTTTGGTTTGATATAACGGCTAAAGTGGAGAGCGGCCGCACGATACTTAAAGTTCTAGATTTCAAACGTACGGACTTTAATGCAATGGGAAAGTACCTGAAGAAAGAGCTGTTAGGATGGGAGGACATAAGAGAAGTGGAAAGACAGTGGTCTAAGCTGAAAGGAGTGATAAAAATGGCTACGTACCTTTATGTGAAGAAAATCAATAAAAACAAGAGAAAAAGGAAGCCGATATGGTTCTCCAACCAAGTGGCTGAGAAAATAAAGGCGAAAGAGTTGGCGTTCATGAAATATAAAAAAACCCAAGAAGAGGAGAGCAGAAAGGACTACAGGGTGAAACTGAAAGAAGCCAAGAGAGAGATACGTTTGACGAAGGCACAGGCGGAAGAACAAATGGCTAAAAATGTAAAAAAGGGAGATAAAAATTTTTTCAGATATATTAGTGAAAGGAGGAAGATAAAAAATGGAATTGCTAGGCTAAAAGATGCTGGGAACAAATATGTGGAGAGTGATGAGGAGAAAGCAAATGTGCTAAACAAATACTTCTGTTCTGTGTTCACAGAAGAAAATCCTGGAGAAGGACCGAGATTGTCTGGCAAAGTTACACGAGAAAATGGAGTAGATTCTGCGCCGTTCACGGAGGAGGGTGTTTATGAGCAAATTGAAAAACTGAAGGTGGACAAAGCGATGGGACCAGACGGGATCCATCCCAGGATACTAAGGGAGCTCAGAAAGGTTCTGGCGAGTCCTATTAAAGACTTGTTCAACAAATCTCTGGAGACGGGAGTGATTCCTGGGGATTGGAGGAGAGCGGATGTGATCCCTATTCATAAAAGTGGTCACAGGGATGAAGCAGGAAACTACAGGCCGGTGAGCCTCACTTCAGTTGTTGGAAAAATAATGGAAGTGTTGCTGAAAGAAAGGATAGTGTATTTCCTTGAATCTAATGGGTTACAGGATCCGAGGCAACATGGCTTTACAAAAGGTAAATCGTGCCAAACGAACCTGATTGAATTTTTTGATTGGGTGACCAAAGAGCTGGATCGAGGACATATGCTAGATGTAATTTACTTGGATTTCAGCAAAGCCTTTGATACAGTTCCTCATAGGAGGCTGTTGAACAAACTTGAAGGGCTGAAGTTAGGACCCAAAGTGGTGAACTGGGTCAGAAACTGGCTGTTGGACAGACGCCAGAGGGTGGTGGTTAATGGAAGTCGCTCGAAGGAAGGAAAGGTGACTAGTGGAGTCCCTCAGGGTTCGGTGCTGGGGAATTGCTGAAGGGTTAGGAGGAAAAGTGTGCCTTTTTGCAGATGATACCAAGATTTGTAACAGAGTAGACACCGAAGAGGGAGTGGAGAATATGAAAAAGGATCTGCAAAAGTTAGAGGAATGGTCTAATGCCTGGCAACTAAAATTCAATGCAAAGAAATGCAGAGTAATGCATTTGGGGATTAATAATAGGAAGGAACCGTATATGCTGGGAGGAGAGAAGCTGATATGCACGGACGGGGAGAGGGACCTTGGGGTGATAGTGTCCGAAGATCTAAAGGCGAAAAAACAGTGTGACAAGGCAGTGGCTGCTGCCAGAAGGATTCTGGGCTGTATAAAGAGAGGCGTAGTCAGTAGAAGGAAAAAGGTGTTGATGCCCCTGTACAGGTCATTGGTGAGGCCCCACTTGGAATATTGTGTTCAGTTTTGGAGACCGTATCTGGCGAAAGACGTAAGAAGACTTGAGGAGGTCCAGAGGAGGGCGACGAAAATGATAGGAGGCTTGCACCAGAAGACGTATGAGGAGAGACTGGAAGCCCTGAATATGTATACCCTAGAGGAAAGGAGAGACAGGGGAGATATGATTCAAACGTTCAAATACTTAAAGGGTATTAATGTAGAACAAAATCTTTTCCAGAGAAAGGAAAATGGTAAAACCAGAGGACATAATTTGAGGTTGAGGGGTGGTAGATTCAGGGGCAATGTTAGGAAATTCTACTTTACGGAGAGGGTGGTGGATGCCTGGAATGCGCTCCCGAGAGAGGTGGTGGAGAGTAAAACTGTGACTGAGTTCAAAGTAGCGTGGGATGAACACAGAAGATTTAGAATCAGAAAATAATATTAAATATTGAACTAGGCCAGTTACTGGGCAGACTTGCACGGTCTGTGTCTGTGTATGGCCGTTTGGTGGAGGATGGGCAGGGGAGGGCTTCAATGGCTGGGAGGATGTAGATGGGCTGGAGTAAGTCTTAACAGAGATTTTGGCAGTTGGAACCCAAGCATAGTACCGGGTAAAGCTTTGGATTCTTGCCCAGAAATAGCTAAGAAGAAAAAAAAAAAAAAAATTAAATTGAATCAGGTTGGGCAGACTGGATGGACCATTCGGGTCTTTATCTGCCGTCATCTACTATGTTACTATGTTATGTGACTATGTTATACAGTCATGTGGATTGAAGGACATATGGCGGATTTTCCATTTTAATGCTCGCAAATTTTCATTCTATTCCCCAGTTCATAAGTCATTTTCAAGAACTGATTATTTTTTTGTTTAGGATCATTTAATCCAACAGGTTACAAAGGCTAGCATAGACCCGATTCTATTGTCAGATCATGCTGTAATATCAGTTTACTGAAGAAGATTCTAATAGACCTGTGTGGAGGTTTAATAATACATTGCTTTCAGATTCAAACTTTCTAGAAGAAATTCAATTAAAATGAATGAATTTTTTCAATTCAACACTTCGGAGGAAATCTCTTTGGAAACCATTTGGGATGCTTTCAAAGCTACAGTGAGAGGGCAAATAATTTCGTATTCGGCGTATATTAGGAAATTGCTTAAATTAGAATTTTCCAATTTGGAGCAAACTATTCGTACTTTAGAGTCACAATTGGCCTCGAAATGGGAACAAAATACTTTGAATGCCTTGAAAGCTAAATACAAATATAATGAGATTTCCTCACAATTGGCTAGGAAATAGTTGTTTTCTCAGCAGACTCTGTATTATGGAAACTCAAATAAAGCAGGAAGATTATGGCTAATTATCTTAAAGCAAAAAAGAGAAAAGTTAAAATTGTGGCCATTAAAGATGAAAAAGGTAAAATTCATAATTCTATTGGAGATGTTTTAAGACAATTTTTGGATTATTATAAAGCTTTATATTCTTCTGAGCTTTATTCAAATAAAGAAGTTGAAGAAAGAGATTTTTTACGCTTAGCGCCTATTTCAATTAGGGAACTCCAGGCAGCACTGAAGTCTCTCATAGCTGGATCTGATCCGGGTAGTGATGGTTTCATAGTGGAGTTTTTCAAATATTTTCATAATTTTTTACTACCTCATCTTTTAAAGTTATATCAATTGCAACTGACTAAGGGTTGTATATCAGGTACTATGGCGGAATCGTTAACCATTGTTTTGCCAAAGCCAAATAAAGATCCCCTGTCGGTTTCAAACTACAGGCCTATTTCTTTGATTAATGTGGATGGAAAAATCCTGGCAAAATTATTGGCTCTAAGACTAGCCAAGGCTCTCCCTTATATGATTGCTATGTACCAAATGGGTTTTGTTGCTCAAAATTTTTTAGATATCATCAAGCTTTCATTATGCTTCAGGGTATGTATTGGATCCTTCCTGAGCTCATGGAGAATCTCTCGGATTGGCTGATTTTAGAGTATCAACTTATATCCCCATTATGACTTGAGCCATATTTTGAGTATCAAGTTGCCTAAAATTTATAAGGACAATAGCATTTTATTTTCCACCTGAAATACATTAAAATTTTTAAATAATTTAACACTTATTCCGATACAACAATCCATGTGTCAATCTCTATGGTTAAACTCCAGGATTCAAATCGGCGAGTCTAAAATCCTATGGAAACATTGGCTGCAGATAGGCATACGTACTTTAGATGATGTGATCTCAAATGGGAAAATGCAAAATTTATTACAACTGCAATAGTCATTCGGAATATCAAAACCTCAAGCTTATAAATGGTTGCAGTTGAAACAGGCCATTCAGAAAGGGTTCCCTGATTGGCGAAATTTAAAAAATCAGTACAGCTTGCTGGGCCTGTGCTTCCAGACAGATTTGCAAGGGCATCAGGCCGCCAAGTGGTATAAATTAATATCTGAATATTTGAATAAAAAACCTAAAACCAGTCTAAAAGACATTTGGAGCATTGAGACAAAGCAGCAGATTTTTGCTATTCAATGGCCATGGATTTGGACTTGGAGGATGAGATATACAGCATCGCCATCTATGAGACAAACCTGGTTCTTTTTGTTATATAGAATTTTTTTGGACCGCTGTTCATTTGCAAAAGTTAGACAGTTCAAAGTCTAATAGATGCTGGCACTCTAATCTTGAAGTAGGGACACTGGATCGCATTTTGTTCTATTGTCCCTTGATACTCAACTTCTGGAAGTCTATCAGAGGGAAATTTAATAGGATACTGGAATCTTCTATCCCATTGTCATATGATATTGTTTTATTTGGGAACTAAGGGCTCCTTTTATGAAGGTGTGCTGTTTTAGCGCACGCACTGGATTACCGCGTGATTTAGCACGCACTAACCGAAAATCTACTGCCTGCTCAAAAGGAGACGTAGCGGCTAGCGCACAGGGCAATTTAGCATGTGCTATTCCATGTGTTAAGGCCCTAGCGCGGCTTTGTAAAAGGAGCCCTAAGAGTCTAATTACACTTCCCCCTCCGTATTCGCGAATTCCATATCTACGGATTTGCTTATTTGTGATTTTAAACCAAAAAAATGCATTTTCATTTTTCAGGCTATTTTAAACCCTGTAAGCCCCCTTAAGCTTTACCTGGTGGTCTGGCGGGTTTTTGGAGCAGGAGTGATCTTCCCATGCTCCTGCCCCTTGCAGATTGCTCACAGGAAATGGCTCTAGAGACTACGGGAGCTCAAGGCAGGCATTTCCTGTGAGCGATCTGCACAGGGCAGGAGCGTGGGAAGATCGCTCCTGCCTGAAAACCCACTAGACCACCAGGTAAGGCTTAAGGGGGGCTTTCAGGGCTTAAAATAGCTGGGGGAAGTGGGAGCTAGGGGCAGAACTGGCCCAAATATTATTTGCAGTTTTTTAATATTCGCGGGCCGGTTCTGCCCCTAATCCCCGCGAATACGGAGGGGGAAGTGTAGTGCAAGCCAGAACAGATTACTTCTTATTATGACAGGGATAGTGATGCAGTTAATTACAAAAAGTTGGAAAAACTAGGATAGACTGAATTTTAACTTCTGGTGGGAAACCTTGTACCAATTTTATAAATATGAGCGAATGAATTCGAAACAACTGTGACAATACAAAATATTTAACGAGACTTGGAGGTCATTGGCGACATTTGTAAAAGCTGATCACTAGTATAAGCCTTTAATTTCTAAAAGGAGGTTCACCCACATCCAGGGAGGGTGGGAGGGGTGAAGGGGGGGAATACTTATATCATTATTGTTAGATATAAGTGCTGTTTTATTGTACCAATTGTTTGTATATTCTATTGCATTCTGTATTTATTTAAAAATTAATAAAGATTAAAAAAAATAATAATAATAAATCCACTTGTATCCTTTCTACACCACTCAGGATGTTTATCGGTGAGTCACAGGGAGTGAACTTTGAAAAAGCGGGAAGCGAAAGATGTTGGTTTTTCTCTCTGGCTTTTAAGATCACATATTAAAGCTAAGTGCTATTTATTCTCAAGTATTTTTGTTAACTTATAATGTTACAGATTTGGTACAACTTTATGCTGCTTTAGGTCTGGATGGAATCAGGGAGGAGACGACACATAAAACTTAGGACACTGAGTGATATGAGCCCTGAGTGGTGTCCCTGAGGTTCTTAAATCTTCTATTGAAATCATTCTATTCTTAGGACTGTTATTAAATGGATCTATGATAATTGTCTTAAGGAAAATAATTAAGTGAACCTGGTAAAAAAGTAACATTCTATAAGTTACATATCCAGTAGCATAGCTGGGACTCAGTGGGCTGAGATGTGCTTCTTCCAGTGCATGCATGTGCGCACCCCAGTTCTTGCACACACCCCACCCCCATGCTCAGCTTCTTACCCACCTGCCAGGTTCACCACAGCTACAACTGTCTTTAACTAAACAGGGAAACTAAGCTGGGGAACATTTGCGGGGGTGGGGGTTCCGACAGGAGAGATTGGACATCTCTCCTGCCAAGATCATTTGGGGGGGGGGGTTCGCAGCAGGTGTCGGCAGGAGGGACTGGGCAGGGGTGGTTCCAGCAGGAGGGATTGGGCATCCTTCCTGCTGGTGATGTATGGGGGAGATGGGCGGCCGCAATTGCAACCCCTAAACTTATCGCAGCAGCGAGATCCCTTGCCGCGATAAGCTCAGCGATCGCGTCTGCTTACAATATAGGCATTGTGTGCATGTACCGCGTGCCTACGGTCACCTAGGTCTGCCTAAGGCTACTTCCGGGCCAAGCCACACCCACACCTAGCCTTAGGCGAGCTTAGGTGGGCTTGTGCCTCCCTAGACTCTCAGAGGCACCTCTAATGTAGGCGGCCTGCCTCAGGAGGTGTTTGTTAGAAATCATGCGTTCCGATTGGCTGGTTAGGCAGCATTTGGCTTCCTACAATCGGGAAACCATTTATAGAATCCAGGCCAAAATGTCAAGGTTTTTTTTCTGCTTGTTTCCATTTATTAACAGCATGCGACAGAGCGGGATATGTTGTTAGCATTCTCTATGTCATTGCAAATGACAGCCCATCCCTAGCAATCACCCACAAGCTGGCTAGGCAGTGGAGTTGGTATCAGGAAAAAGGTAACTACAGTCAGTGTTTCGCTTCCTGCATCAGGGTAGAGGTCCAATATTCACAATATTCTTCTTATTCAAAAAACATGAATAAGAAGAATGTTGTTAATAATCAGACCTCTACTCTGAAGCATGAAGCGAAACACTGGCTATGTTGTGAGCGATTTGGTGAGGTGATTGCAGTGCAAGCTAAGTGCAATTTGTTTAAATATAAGTTATCTTAAAGGAGAATTTGAAAAGTTTGGGAAATAATTCACAAAAATCACAATGAAGGCATAAAATTAAATGATGGAATGGTTGGTTGTGTTTGAATCTCAGAAGTGAGTTACACAACCTTATCCAGAGGATTTCTAAATGCCACTTTCTCCTAGTTTTTCTTTGCAGATTTCACACCATTCATAGGTCAAATTACTCCAAACTTAATTGAGCTGCAGCCCATGAGTTCCAAAATCAGTGCTTGGAAACAGAATTGAAATTATGCACGTGGGAGTCAGATTTCTAGCAGCAGGGAGAAAGATACAGAGGAGCTACACTATTCAGTGTCTGTTCCTAACTATCATGTCATGTGACCAACAGTTTGTTTTTAATGAATTTTGTTTTTTATTGTATATATTTTATTTGCCTAGTTAATAAATAAATACATTTTAACTAGCTGGAGAGAACCAGACATTTAAATGCCATTATAGAATATGGCCTTTCAGATATCGGGAAGCCAAGTGTGTTCAGATGGGCAGACTAGATGGGCCATTTGGCCTTTATCTGCCATCAAGTTTCTATGGGAAGGGGCTGTGGGGAGGGTGGAAAAAGGGAGTGGTGTAGACAGGATGACAAAAATGCATACATTCTCTACTTTATATAAAGAATTCATGTCCGCAGTAGGAAGCCCATGCATCAGAATGCCTCCATGGGACAGTGCTAAATCCTGACATTTGGACTCCCTCAATTCTAGCAGTGCCTCCTTCTTAAACATACCCTGCCATCACCTGATCTTCTCCCACCTCCCACTTCCCATCACCTAACCCTTCCCCAATATCACCAGCTCCCCTCTCAAAATTACCAATCCCCCTCCTGGGAGACTCCACATGTAGGCACACGCCTGACATGCAGCAGCCTCCCTCATACTCCCTTCTCAAAACTTGTGGAACATCAGAATTAGCCTTGGGTTGTAAGCCCCTATTCCCCCAATCAGTCCCAGGGCTTACGGGGGATCCCTGGTGTCTAGTAGGGTAGAAATTATGCCCACTCACTCCAACCTAGTAAATGCCAAGATCTAACATGACTGCCAAAATCTCTAGTTGTAATATTCCAATATTACCATTAGAATTCAGGCTTTCATATATGGGCCTGGTTAAGTGCTTATGAAACTCCCTCCTGATATGCACGGCATGATTTAAAAGGGCAGGAGCCTCTTCTGATCAGTTATAACATTTTGACTATCAAGCCTTAAGATTTTAGGCCTGATTTAAACTTCTTATAATTTGACTCTAATCTTAGGTCATGTGGTAAACTGTTGGAAATACTTGGGGCCAAGAAAAAAAATGTAGAATGTCATACAGGCTCAAATTATGTTGCTGCTGGTGGACAGATTCAGTCATAGAATAAAATGACTGGTGTGGGATACATAATCAATCAATTTGCTAAGTATACAGAAATGTCTTGATAAGTGTTCTCTGTGTCAAAGAACTTTAAATTTAACTTTATAAGATATAGGCAACCAATGTCAGCCGATTAATAAAAATGTCTCATGATAAAAGTGCATGATACATCAATTTGACAGCTGTATTCTGCATGATTTGAAGAGGCTTTAGAGATGCTAGTTTGATACCATTAAAAGTGAGTTGTAGAGCACTAAAGCATAAATAAGACTGAAGTGCTAAAATACACTTAAGAAATAACTAGCTAGTCATATACACAATGACTAACACCAGCTGCAGAACTTGCTTATTTTAGCTGAAATAATTGTCCTGCACCTATTCTGATTTTTCGTGCAATTTTTTCCAGAAGTATCCCGTATCCCTCAATGTGATTTGCAAGAAGGTGTGAATCCAACTTGCGCTTGAATCCTGTGACGGAGACTACCATTCTAGGATTCAAGCGCAAGTTGGATTCACACCTTCTTGCAAATCACATTGAGGGATACGGGTAATCAAGGTCTCCATCAGGGAGCACCTAGCTTGGCCTCCGCGTGTGCGGGTCGCCGGACTAGATGGACCTAGGGTCTGATCCAGTGAAGGCGTTTCTTATGTTCTTATGTTCTTATTCACTCTTATTTTCTACCTCTAATTCTAGGAGCTCTCATAAATATAAACTTGGCTTCCCCAATGTTAAAGAAATAAAAACTATGGTTAATTTTTGGCAATCATTTTCTTTTTTATTCGCAAAAGTTTGGAATGACCTTCCTTCTATAATGAGAGTTTTCTCTCATCTACCCACTTTTCGTAAAGTACTGAAGACATATTTATTTCAGAAATTTACTAAACTGGATTTGTTGCTCAAAGACATTCTTCTAATAACACTAAGGCTTGCCTTGCATATGTTGAATTTATCAAAAGCCTTAAATGATCCAGCTTTTTCTGTATCCCTTGATGCAGAGAAGGCCTTTGATCGTGTTGAATGGACCTTCATGTATCAAGTGTTGGAATGGTTTGGTATTGGTTCAGGATTTATACAAATGGTTCAAACATTGTATAGCTCCCCTGTTGCTAAATTGTATATTAATAATAATTTCTCAGATGGCTTTAGGTTGCAGAGGGGGGTTAGACAAGGCTGTCCTTTATCTCCTCTGCTTTTTGATATTGTATTGGAACCCCTGTTACTAGCTATTCAGCAAACAGATGAAATTCAGGGTATTCCTCGTAGAAATCGGGAATATAAGGTCTCGGCTTACGCAGATGATATATTGCTCTATTTGAGAAATCCTGAGACAACCATTCCTTGCTTACTTGAAATGATTGAGAAATTTGGAAAATTTTCAGGTTATAAGATACATTGGAGTAAAAAAGAAATTCTTCCACTCAATGTCCATTGTACAAAAGGTTTGTTTGATTCATTTCCCTTTCTATGGAGGGAAGATGGAATAAAATATTTAGGCATTTGGATTAAAAATACAATGGAAGAAACAATAAAAATAAATGAAAAATCGTTATTACAGAAGGTCACAGAAATATGTGAGCAATGGAATCCTTTACATCTTTCATGGTGGGGGAGAGTCCAAACTATTAAGATGATGATCTTGCCTGTGGTTTGTTATCAGATGGGTATGTTGCCGGTTTATTTTCAAGGGTCCTTTTATAAAAAATTAAATAGTATTCTCATAAAATTTATTTGGCTGGGTAAAACTCCCAGAGTAGCCTTGGTATCTTTCCAAAGGCCAATTTCAGAGGGAGGGGTAAATTTTCCCAATTTTTATAGGTATCATCAAGCCTATATTTTGCGCCAGGGTATGTATTGGGTCCTCTCAGAGCTCATGGAAAAACTCCCAGATTGGTTGTGGCTTGAATGGCAACTCAAGTCTCCTTTGCGCCTTTGTCATGTGCTCAGTATCAAAATGCCTAGTTACAGTAAAGATAACAGAATATTAGCTGATACATGGAAAACATTGCGTTATGTAAGTAATTTAATAATAATTCCAATTCACAAATCTACAAATCAATCTATATGGCTGAACTCCAAGATTCAAATTGGCGGAGAAAGGCTCGCCTGGCAGCATTGGATGATAGCAGGAATATGTTTATTAGATGATGTTATCTCCAATGGTAAAATGCTTGAATTTTCACAGTTGCAACATAAATATGGTCTTAATAAATCAGAATGTTTTAGATGGTTGCAACTGAAGCAAGCCATTCAGGTGGGGTTCACTGAATGGAAAAACCTTAGTAATCATTTTAGTATGGAGTTCTTATGCTTTCAGGCGGACTTCTTGGGTCATCAGGCCGCCCAGTGGTATAAATTGCTGACTGGATTTATTAAAAGGAAACTAAACACTGGTCTGAGAGACATTTGGAGTATTGAGATTAAGCACCAAATTACTGTGTCTCGATGGTCACGAATTTGGACTTGGAGGATGAGATGTACAGTCTCGGCATCTATGAGACAAACTCGTTTTTTTCTGTTACAAAGAGCATTATGGACCCCTGTTCGATTACAAAAACTGGATAGCTCTAAGTCTAATAAATGTTGGCCCTGTCATCTCGAAGCAGGGACTTTAGATCATTATTGTCCATTTATTATGAATTTCTGGAAATCAATTTGGGTCCAAATTAATTGTTTATTAGATAACCCAATGGCATTATCATATGCAATTTGGTATGGCAATGAGAGCAAAAAGTCAGATTTCTACAAATAATAACAAATTATTACTTATAATGACTGGGGTTGCCATTCAACAAATTACGTATAATTGGAAAAATTGGAGTAGATTAAATTATAATTTCTGGTGGAATTCCTTATGTCATGTTTATAAAATGGAAAGATTTATTGCAATACAGCGCGGTTTTTTCAGGAAATTTCAGGATGTGTGGGAGCCATATTTTTTTTTCCCTTAAATTTACAAGTTTGATTGTGAGGGGGGAGGGTAAATTTATTGTTACATATTGTATAAGGTATTGATTATATGATAAGAAAGGGTGGGAGATAAGAGCATATTATTTGAACCATTGATGATTATTAAGTGTTATATTTATTGTTAATTTGTTTGGATATATTGTTACACTTATTGTTAATTTGAAAATGAATAAAGAATTAAAAAAAAAAGAAATTTACTAATCATTTTTTTTCAAATAATCAATCATAAAAGATACAATTTACAAAGGTGCGTTAGGGCCTTAATGTGCGGAATAGCGTGCACTAAAATGCCGTGTGCGCTAGCTGCTACTGCTTCCTCTTAAGCAGGCGGTGCGTGCGCTAAAAATGCTAGTGCACCTTTGTAAAAGGAGCCCATAGTTTCTGTTCTATTCTCCTGTATAATTTTATTAATATTTTGTTAACTGAGTCAAGTTCTCCTGTTGGGATGAATCAGTCTAAAAAAAACAAAGATTAGATTAGATTTTTACCTTAACTGCCTATATATTCCATCCCAGCTTCCACCCTGTAATGTCTATTGAGATGTTTTAGTGTGTGTGTGCGTGTTGACATTGTAAATAGAATACTGTGCCACATTACATACTGTTGATTATTTTTACTGCTGTAATTGTTTATTGCCTATGCCTGGCTTATTCTTGCTGTATGATTGGTTGAATTTCTTCATGAAGGAAGTAAATAAATCTTCATAAATAAATAAATGAGCAAATAAATTAGGTTTTCAAAAGACATCTTTTGATCAAATATTAGTGTATTATCCAGAAAGACACCGAGAATAAGAGCGGTATCATGGATCATAATAGGTTCGCCTAATACAGTGGGCAAAAGACCAGGAACATTAACAGTAAATCAAAGAATTCTGGATCTGGATTGATTCAGTTTCATTCCATGAATAGTTAAGCACTTAGCCATAGCATCTAACCAATAATTAAGAGGAATAATGGCAAGTGTTACTAGGTCCACATGATAGAACAGCTAGATATCATCTGCACAGCAGGAGATATTTCATTTCATATCTCCTACCTCATTTCGTGCTATACAGCCCCACACAGACAACCAGAAACTAACCTATTTGCATACCCAAGGATCACTGGCTGTAAATATAAATTCTTTTCGGATAGGTCTTTTATGTTCCAAGCATGCAAACAGCAGTCTTGGTTAGGTAACTACATCAATGGAGCCAGACTGATTTTCGGCGCCTTTCGGAAAGAAATTAAAACCGTACTGTTTGACAGATTTATTTCCTAAACAGAAACCACACCAAATTTGTATATTCCATCTGTCTATTTCTTGTGTAATATCTTGTACTTTAAGAACATAAGAACATAAGCAGTTGCCTCCACTGGGTCAGACCAGAGGTCCATCCCGCCCAGTGGTCCGCTCCCACAGACTTTCACTATATGCATTTTGTAATTCGCTGATTGTCCAGCTCTCTTCAGTGTGAACCGCCTAGAAGTCATTCGACTATGGCGGTATAGAAGAATAAAGTTATTATTATTATTATATCCTGAACTAGAAGAGGTAATGGGCCAATAAAGATATTAAAAAGCAAACATGCCAGAATCAAACTGTTATACTCGCCAAAGGAGTGAGTGACAAGAAGAAGTTTCAAAATTCCACTGTACGTGAAGGGCCTAATTCTATATATGTTACCTAAAAAAACAGTGCCAACTAGCGTGGCACTAAGCGTGATTCTTTAAAAGTTAAGCACACTGTATAGAATCATACTTACCGCTGCCTAAGCAGCTATAGGTGTCGCTATAGGTGTCCTAACTTATAGGCGTACCATATTTATGCCAGGGTTTTCTTGGCCTAAATCCCTGAATCTGTTAAGTGCACAATGGTGTCTTAAGTCCAAAACAGGTGCCTAACTCAAAAACACACCCATTATCTTCCCCCTAATCATACCTACTTTTTACTATGTGCTTTGGGCTAGGTACATTGTTGTAGGCATCTACCAAGTTAGACACCTAAAAATCCAGCATTCAAATCCAACCTAGAAGACCACTTTTTTGAAGTTGCTTTCAACTCTTAACCCCAACTTATTGTCAGATACCTTGACCCATTGCATCAATTCTTTTATCAGAAACTCCCCAACCAAGTTTCCAAGTTTTATTAAAATTTCATATAACGCTTAAAAATTGTCAAAGCAGTGTACATTACATTTTTTAAAAAGTATAAAAAAGAGCCCAATAACTTCATGTAATAATAGACTACTTTTCATCATGAAGGGAGTTGCCATGCTGCTCATTTTAAAAAATTAAAAAAATTGGAACAGGTTAAACTACAGTTTTTGGTGGGAATCCTTGTACCAAACTTATAAATTTGAACACATAAGTGCAATACAATTGGGACAATATAAGAAATTCAAAGAGGTTTGCGACCCATCGACAAAATTTTGTAAAGATTGATTTTTAGTTTTAGCCCTTTGATTATACATGTCCAGAATGGGTGGGTGGAGGGGAGGGGGGATATGCCTTTAATGTATTATTTGATCACACTTTTGTTTGTCTTGATCATTGGTGTTACTCTTGATTGTCTTTATACTGTATGAAAGGGTGGATGGGGGAGAAGGGATATGTATTTATTATATCATTATATCATTTGATGGAATTAAGTGCTGTTTATTTGTACATTGTTTGATAATATGTTGCACTTGATGTTAGTTTTTTAAATTAAAATTTTTTTTAAAAAAAAGTATAAAAATTTTGGAAATTAAGACATTCCAAAAACAAGACAAACTGAAACACATAGGAAAGAAGGGTAGAACTACAGTTGTAATAGGAAAGAAAAACAAAGAGGGTCGACACAATGTGGAAGGGAAGCTATGCTCTTCCTTATTTAATTTTAATGGAAGCAGGTGGTCTAGGACGGAGGGATATTATTTAAGAATATAAGAATAGCCTTACTGGGTCAGACCAATGGTCCATCAAGCCCAGTAGCCTGTTCTCATGGTGGCCAATCCAGGTCACTAGTACCTGGCCAATACCCAAGAAGTAGCAACATTCCATGCTACCAATCCAGGGCAAGCAGTGGCTTTCCCCATGTCTTTCTCAATAACAGACTATGGACTTTCCTCCAGGAACTTGTCCAAACCTTTCTTAATGCTATCTGCTCTTACCATATCCTCTGGCAATGCGTTCCAGAGCTTAACATAAGAACATAAGAACAGCCTTCACCGGATCAGACCGAGGTCCATCCAGTCCGGTGATACGCACACGCGGTGGCCCCTTTAGGTACTCCCGAATGGAGACCCAGATATACCGTAGCCCTCAATATAATTTGCAAGAAGGTATGCATCCAACTTGCGCTTGAATCCCAGAACAGTAATCTCTGTCACAACATCCTCCGGGAGAGCATTCCAAATTACCACCACGCGTTGTGTGAAAAAGTACTTCCTGATATCCGTCCTGAACCTGCTGCCACTCAGTTTCAGTCTATGACCTCTTGTCCGTGTCACATCCGAAAAAGTTAGTAACGCTGCTTCTTGGTCTATTTTATCAAAAACTTTTATTATTTTAAAAGTCTCTATTAAATCCCCTCTCAGTCTTCTCTGCTCGAGGGTAAATAGTCCCAATTTCCTAAGGCATTCTTTGTAGCTCAAATTCTCCAATCCCTTGACAAGTTTCGTGGCTCGCCTCTGTACCCTCTCCAGCAGAGTTATATCTTTCTTGAGGTATGGAGACCAGTATTCCAATTGCAGTCTGACCATTGCTCTATAAAGTGGCATTATTACATCTTCCGATCTACTCGTGATCCCCTTCTTAATCATGCCCAACATCCTATTTGCTTTCTTCGCCGCTGCCGCGCATTGAGCCGAAGGCTTTAGGGTTCTGTCAATCAGTACCCCCAAATCCCTTTCTTGTTTGCAAAATGCTAATGTCGCCCCCAACATCTTATACTCGTGTTCTATGTTTTTTTTTTCCCTAGATGCATCACCTTGCATTTGTTTATGTTAAAATTCATCTTCCACTTAGTTGCCCACGCAAGCTTGTTCAGATCCTTCTGGAGTTCCTCGCAGTCCCTTTGAGAGTCAACTGCACGACATAGTTTTGAATCGTCTGCAAACTTTATTATATTACAAGTTGTTCCCTCTTCCAGATCATTTATAAAAATATTGAACAAGATAGCCCCTAGAACCGAGCCCTGGGGCACGTCGCTAGTCACCCTCTCCCAGTCCGAGAATTTCCCATTTATGCTAACCCTCTGCATTCTGTTCTCCAACCACTTGTCGATCCATCTGTGCACTTCTCCTATTCCATGGCTTAATAATTTCTTCATAAGCCTTGCATGTGGAACCTTGTCAAACGCTTTCTGGAAGTCCAAGTAAACTATGTCCACTGAATCACCACTATCCACTTGTTTGTTCACTATCTCAAAGAACTGTAGTAAATTTGTCAAACATGACTTCCCTTTCCTGAAGCCGTGTTGACTAGCCCGTATTAGGTTGTGATCCTCCAGATGTTGTACAATGTTGTCTTTAATTAGTGTTTCAATTATCTTCCCAGGAACCGAAGTGAGGCTCACAGGTCTATTCTGAGTAAAAAAAATTTCCTCCTATTGGATTTAAGAGTATCCCTGTAAATTCATCAAGTGTCTCCTAGTCTTTGTAATTTTTGAGCATCCTTAAATAAAACAAGTTTGTTTGTTTTGAATTTGTCAGTATTTTCTTCTTCTCTTAAGTAGAGTGGTAGAGCGTTCCAGTGTACAGGCGCAGTAACTTGAAAGATACGTTTCCGGGTGGTGTCATAGAAAAGGTGTCTTAAGGATGGAAAATGTAAAAGGAATTGATTGCTAGATCTTAGTGTTCTTGATGAGCAATAGGGGACAAGTAATCTATCAATAAAACCTGGTATATGCCAAATATTTGTTTTGAATGTAAGCAGTAAGATTTTATAGGTAATTCTGTGGGTGATAGGAAGTAAATGTGATTTTATTAGAAGGGGTATCACATGGTTGAATTTTTTTTTTCCTTTAAGTATTAATTTGACAGCAATATTTTGGATAATTTGCAATCTTCAGAGTTGTTTTGAGTGATTCCATGATATAAAGAGTTACATTAGTCCAACTGTGAGATTACTAATGAGTGAAGAATGTTTAGGGATGACGGCTCTAATAGATTTGAAAACTGATATAATCATTCTTAATTTATAGATACCCTGGTCCAAATTAGATTTTAAGCTCTTCTGAGCAGGGATCATCTATTGAATTTTATGCCTTTCAGCACCATGAGAATGATAAATCGTAGTAGTAGCTGCGGCTTCAGGGAGCCCTGACTCAGCTGGCTTTTGGGCTCCTGTACATTGGGTGCCATTTATGTAAGCCCCTTGCTTACCCGGCAACTCAGAAGGAATCACACAACGTATTTGTTTTTGTTTGGGTCATGGACCAGGACCAATTAAGCGCTGACAGCCACTGCAAACACACTCCACGCAATCTCTCTCTCTCCTCCAAGAAAAGGCAGACCACATCAAAGGTTTTAATTCCAACTGAACCTTTACTCTTTCAGCATAGATAGGGAGCTAGATTGAACAAATTTCAGTCTCTATGATAAGTTTCAAGTTTCAAGTTTATTTATTCTTAATGAATCGCCTATTTTAAATCACTAGGCGATGTACAAAGCTTTAATACATACAGATTGATATCTTAACACGTGCAAATTAAATGTTATTGACAATATAAAGTAAAATTTTCTTAAATATTAAACATACTTAATTATATACGTATATTAAAATGTTAGTTAGGGTATAGAGACATACTTGAATTGTGAGGATAAATAGGGAAGAAATTACAATAATTGGATAGGAAAGGAAGAGTAATAACAAAGGGAAAAACAAATAGGAAGGGGAAATAAATTTATAGATAAATAAAAAAGCATGATAAACTATTAAAAATCATATGCATCTTTAAAGAGAAATGTTTTTAGTGTTTTTTTAAAAATGGATAAATCTTTTAATTCCCTAATGTGTTGCGGTAAGAGATTCCAAGACTGAGGGGCAAATTCTACTATGTACAGTCTCCTTTTTTCTGACACCTCAGATATTTTTAGCAATCAGAAAGATCCTCCTTGATGGATCTTTCTGGACCCTGGTCATTCAGGAACAGGATATTTCCCAAATGACAAATCTCCCATCCAAGGGCAATTCCTGTCTCCTCTGATTTGAGGTCATTTCTCAAGACCTTCCTCCAGGGAGTTCAAGAGCTGCCTTGGTCTAGCTGTAAACTGAGTTGCTAGAAACTCCCAACCCTCCACCTCACTGGAAAGGGAGCCTGGCAGTTTCACAGGAGCAGTTTCACAGGTCTGCAACATTGCAACTCTCCCTATGACAACTTCTCCTTGGCCAAGTGCAGACTTTATAAAAAATCCCAACTGTCACAAATCCTTGAAGTCTCAATGCCTAGGACTGCAAACAGCAGTGATAATTCTAAACCAATGTCACTGATGTAAACCTCTTTAATACAGCATCACTCTTTACCACAGGCAGTCCTAAAACTTAGGGGGGGGAGGTGCTGAAAAATTCTCAGCCTAACCAAGAATGGAATGATGTAGAGCCATGAAACTTATGAGTTATTTCACATATTCACTCCTTAGTTCAACACACTAGGTGCATCATGTCTGAAGTTTCTGTAACCTTACCAACAAATACTCTGATGTCTGGTCACTGAAATACTCCTCTGCTGCTACAGTCATCTCTGAACCACTGAAATATTGTCACCCTTTCAAACTCTTTTTAAGGCCTGGAAACAGAACATTTTCAGAAGGATCAAGATCTGGTGAGTAGGGTAGATGGTCTATGCACTGAAACCCCGAACTGCATCAAAACATCCATCGTTTTGCCAGTCTTGTGAGCAGGTGCATTGTCCTGCAAAATGAGAACTCCTTTCCACAGCTTTCCTCTCCTATTTTCTTGCTTTGCCTCTTTTAATCAGCACTGCAAGTTACAGTAATATTCTGCATTAACCTTGTGGATCCTTGGAAGATAGTCAGTCATTACAACACATTTCTAATCCCAAAACACTCTGGCCATGACCTTTCCTGCTTACTTTTGGAAGATGGAACCCCTGACACGCTTGATAAAAGGGGGTCTTAAACAGGAGCTTCTCCTGGCTGATTAAATCACTTTGAATTTTGACCCCTTAATATTTTTGCTTAAATAATCATGAAGGAATCTGATGCACAATATTATATGTAATTTTACAAATATGAATAGTCATAACATAAACTTATTATAAACAAAGGCTAATTTAATATATTGTTGTAACTTAAGCGTATGGAGAAACATACAGTTATATCTAATATAGACCCTGGCTAAAGATCTATTGCCCCAGGTACAAAATTTCCCTGAAAATAAGACCTATTTCAAAAATAAGCCCTAGCATGAATTTTAAAGATGCTCCTAATATAAGTCCTACCCCAAAAATAAGCCCTAGTTAAGATCAACATCCGAAGCTCCCCCCCCTACCCGAATGTCCCCGACACTCTCTGACTCCACAACTGACACTAGTGCTGCCCAATTCGCCCCCCAAAAAAAAAATCAAACGGCAATTCAGTGACCCCCCCACCCCAGTGACCTGATATACCTCCACTCCAAGGCCTCCTAAAACAGTGGTGGCGGCAGCACTCTTTAGGGCTGCTTCGTGGACTTCCACGCTGGGACCTTCCCTCTGCCACATCACAGTGGGAGGGTCAATGGGATTCTGCTGCACAGGGAGATGGGAGAGAGGGATAGAAAGATGCTGAAGGGAAGACCCAGCCCCAGCAGGGAAGACCGCGAAACAGCCCATTCAGAGTGCTGCCACTGTTGCTGTTTTTGGAGGCCTTGGAGCTCTGTCGGTCTCACAGTGGGAGAGTCGGTGGGGTTCTGCTGCACAGTGGGATGGAAGGGAGGGAAAGAAAGATGCTGCACATGGGGGGGGGGGGGAGAAAGGAAAAAGGAAGAATTGGGGTGGAAGAGAGGAAGGGAGAGATGATTGTTGTACATGAAAAAAAAAAAAAGACATCCCCCAAAATAAGCCCTAATGAGTTTTTTGGACCCAAAATTAATATAAGACACTGCCTTATTTTCAGGGAAACACAGTATGTAAACTGCTTTGAATGTGTAACCACAAAAAAGTGGTATACAAGTGCCATCCCTTTTTCCTTTCTCAAGAATATAAATAAACCCTATGGGGCTCATAATTGAAAGAGAAAAACATCCAAAAACCGGCCTAAGTCGGCACTTGGATGATCATCAGTCAAAAATGTCCAAGTGACGATAATAAAACCAAGTTTTGGACCTATTTATAAACTGCCTAGGCCTTCATAGTGCTGCTGAACGACCATAACTAAATGGGGCATGTCAGGAGGAGTGCTGAGGGTGGGATTTGGGCAGGACATGGGCAGGCTTAGACTTACTCGTACTACATGTATAACCAAAAGTTATACAGCACAGGATCGACGGAACTTGGACGTTGTGACTTAGACCATTTAAAACATGGTCTAAGTCACCTAAAGTGACCAGAAAAGCACTGCAAACACATAATACAGACCCCCCCACACTACCCCAGTGCTCACCGACCCCCCCCCCCCACCTCCATAAAAATATTAATCACAACTTGAAAATTGTGCCTTCAGAACATCATCACCTGGCGGCCTGACATAGGAAAGCCTAGTCGTGCTGCACAGAGGTGTCTTAAGCCTTCTTGGGGGTGGGTTAGGGACCCATGGAGAGAAGGACCCTTGCTCATAAGCCCCTGTAATCACTGCATTGATAGTGAAACATGTGCACTCCCCTATACACCCCAAAACCCTTTTTTACAGGCATATAAGTGGCTCCTGCATCCATAGGGGCTATTGGGATGGTAGATAAGTGGGTCTAGGGGATTCTGGAGGTGGTTTGAGGGGCTCGCCATGACCTATAAGGGAGCTGTAGTGAGGTAAGATATGGCACCCTTTTTGTGAAGTTCAAAGCAGTGCCCTGTTAGGTACCCCACTATTTAGGTGTCATGTCTGGGTGTTCAGTCCATCACTTTGCAGATCCCCTCCCATGTCCAACAGGGCTTGTTCTAGGTGTTTTTGACTTGGACGAAAAGTTGGATGAAAATGTGGTATAAAGATGGACAATTTAACGACTTGGACGATCAGATTGGCAGGACGTATACTTGGACGATTTTCGAAACGAAAAAAAATTTGGACGTATTTTTTGAAAATGTGTCTGTCCTAAGCTGTTTTTTACTTTGGACGACTTGCTACTTAGACGAAAACGGACTTAGATGTTCCTTTCAATTATGCCTCTCCACGCATTATGCCTTGACAAATTCTATTTTATTTTTAAATATGCACATCAATTTCTTGTGAAAAATTTCAAAGCACCTGAAGAAAAAATGAAGAAAAACAACTTTCTATACTATAATGGTCTATTTTGAATAAGATGGTAATGAGAAAAGTAATACAGTTAACTTTGTTTAGCTAATTTTAGGTGAATACACAAAGTAATTTTAGAAAAGGCTGTTTAATGCAATTTAACCAGTGAAAATGCCTTTTAAAATTGCCATCTGGGTTTCTGATGTGTATCTGAAAGGATGTAGGAAAGTAACAATAAACTTTGATGTGATGAACATAAAGTGCATGCCTCAGTGGATCTTAATTCTCTTTCTTAGATAAAGAAATTCAATTATTCTTTTATTTCTTATATGCAGAATAAAAAGTATTAACAAGGTATCCTGACAAATCAGGAACACCTCTTTTCTAGTGAAGTTGAATGCCTTCAGCCTCAAAGTGCATCAATGCAAATCATCATGGAGGAGATGGATGATTATCAGCAGCGTTGTCATCAGGCAAGTAGCAGGAAGCATCAACAGTGGTGCATTAGGGGAATGGCTGTCCCTGCAAGTGGTTGAGATTATGAGGTTTAAGAGATCATTGCATCTATTTGCTCTACTATTACTACTGTTTAACATTTCTATAGTGCTGATAGACATACTGTACATATTTAAGAAATGACCCCCTACTCAATAGAGCTTATAATCTAAATTAACAGACAATAGGACAAGAGGGGCTTAGGGAGTTCCTTGGGGTGCTTAGGGTGAGGAGGGGTCAAAGAGGTAAGTTTTTACTCTGGATTTGAATAAATCCTGGGATGGAATACTGACTCAAGCAGTTTGTTCCAAGCATATGGTGCTGAAAGAGAGAGGGGGTGCAGTCTGGAGTTGGCCCTAGAAGAGAAGGGTCTTGGTAAAAGAGATTTGCCTGATGAACACAGTTCTCGGGAAGGAGTGTAGGGAGAGACAAGAGAGGAGAGATATTGAGGATCTAAAAACTAAATACACTTGTAGGTCAGTAAGAGGAGTTTGAACTATATGAAGAAGTAGATGGGGAGCCAAAGAAATGACTTCAGGAGAGTGGTGTGAGCATAGCAACTTTGGTGGAATATAAGTCATGCAGCAGCATTCTGTACAGATCTAGAAACAGGGACGAAGTGTGAAATAATAAAATTTGCAGATGACACCAAACTATTTAGTGGAGTTAGGACTAAAGAGGATTGCGAAGATTTACAAAGGGACCTGAATAAACTAGGAGAGTGGGCTACGAGATGGCAGATGAAGTTTAATGTAGAGAAATGTAAAGTCTTGCATGTAGGAAACAGAAACCCGAGGTACAGCTATACGATGGGAGGGCTGGTAATGGGTAAAAGTACCCAAGAAAAGGACTTGGGGGTAATAGTGGACAAGACAATGAAGCCGTTGGCACAGTGCGCAGCGGCCTCTAAGAAGGTGAACAGAATGCTAGGCATTATCAAGAAAGGTTTTACAACCAGAACGAAAGAAGTTATCCTGCCGTTGTATCGGGTGATGGTGTGCCCGCATCTGGAGTACTGCGTCCAATATTGGTTGCTGTACCTTAAGAAGGATATGGCGATACACGAGAGGGTTCAGAAAAGACTGACATGATTGATAAAAGGTATGGAAAACCTTTCATATCCTGAAAGATTGGAGAGACTGGGGCTCTTTTCTCTGGAAAAGCGGAGACTTAGAGGGGACATGATAGAGACTTATAAGATCATGAAGGGCATAGAAGAAAGTGGAGAGGGGCAGATTCTTCAAACTTTCGAAAACTACAAGAGCAAGAGGGCATTCGGAAAAGTTTAGAGGGGACAGATTCAGAACAATGCTAGGAGGTTCTTCTTCACCCAAAGGGTGGTGGACACCTGGAATGCGCTTCCAGAGGGTGTGATAGGATAGAGTACGTTATTGGGGTTCAAGAAGGGATTAGACAATTTCCTGAAGGAAAAGGGGATAGACGAGTATGGATAGAGGATTACTATATAGGTCCTGGACCTGATGGGCCACCGTGTGAGCGGACTGCTAGGCATGATGGACCTCTGGTACTGCTTATGTTCTTATGAGAGATGGTTATACGGGAAGCCAGTGAGAAGCAGGTTGCAATAGGTTAGGCGAGAGATGATGAGGGACCAGCAAAATGTATTACATGTGTTGTCGAAAAGGACACAAGAATCCAGACAGCAACCCCCTAAGTCCTTGCAGGAGGACCCAGATTGGAATGCAAAGGGAGAAAGAGAGAAAAACTCACACTGGCACACAAAAGGCTCACTACTGAAAAATAGAAGCTTCTGGGAGACACTCTGGCCAGCCTAACGCGGCATGCATCCTAGATTGTCTCAAAGAAATCCTACAGCTCCATGCCTTTTATTAGATCAAAATTAAGTAAGCAGTTATCAATCAACATATCATTTGACACAATATGCCATATGATACAATACGTCATTAATATCATTGCCATCTATCAGACCATTTTCATGTTAACAAAAAACATTACCATACAGGACAAAAACCCAAAACATAGGCACCAGAACTTAGATGTGATGACATATAAAAGCCATCAATACTGCATTACAAAATACAACATATACAGTACACTGCATCTAAAGGCTGTGTCTTTTCTAAAAGCAAATCTTAATTCTCTGTTCTTTCTACACTGCATAATAACTAATAACCTTTGCTTACATTAGCCTCAAGATCTCTGCAAATGTCCAAGCAGTGTTTCATAAACAAGCAACTCTACTTTCTTATCAGAGCAAAGAGCGCTGAAACTATAAACATGACATTTTTCTCAAGGATTTGATTTCATAGCAAAGCTCTGCTCTATGACTAACATTTTATGCAAAACTCTGATCCCACAAATCTTTCATAGTACAGTCAAACCTTGGTTTGCGAGTAACGCGGTTTGCGAGTGTTTTGCAAGACGAGCAAAACATTCTTGCAAATCATGATTCGCAAACCGAGCGTTGACTTGATTTGTGAGCATCACTCTCCCCCCTGCCTACCCGCAAAGACCCCCCCCCCGAGAACTGGCATAGCTCCCCCCTCCATGCAAACCAGCATACCCTGCCCGACCAAACAGAAGCCTTATCCCATCTGGCACCGGCACACAGCCCACAGGACGTGCCGGTGAACGAAGATCCTTCCTCTTACCTGGGCCTTGAGCATCTGCACATGCTCAAGGCCTTCTGGTTCTCGCTCTCCTTGCCTTCCCACGGGCTCACGAAGTATAAGTAAAAAAATAAATAAATAAATAAAAAAGGTCATTGCTCTGTAAGCATGCGCAGACCATCTACAGATGGTCTGCGCATGCGTTGGGATTGCTATTCAGCGATCCATGAAGTCGGTTGGGGGCGTGATTCCGATCGTCCCCATTTGCATGAGTACATGTCATGAATCAGCCCTCCGGCCATAGATCGGACCCGGATCGGTAGGGGAGTTTAGTGAATCTGGCCCTATATATGCACAATCTAAACCCAAATCACTTAACCAATTATGTTTTTCTTTTGCTCGGTACTCTTTTTAACTCATTAGTTTGGCATCATTTTGATTCATTAGTCCTTTTGCCTAAGCAACAACTCTTGATTCCACTCTATCACTCTATGATGAGTAGTATTTCTGTGGGCGATGGCATAGCCCATGTCCCATCCTTTACTCCTTCCTTGTATCCTTCCCTGTTGTATACACATTTAGCAATACTTGGATTAGTATAATTGCATTATGAATTGATAGGGGAGTTCTGGACTAAATTTGAGTTTCTACAGGAGGAGGTGGGGGTCTGTGGGGGCTATGACATATGCTGCAGAGTTCACCGAGGGTTAATGCTTAAAGGGAATGTTGACTTTGTAAGAAGAAAAGAGAATATGTTGGTTTTATTTATATGAGTGTGTACTTAGGATGGTATACATCATGATAAGTTGTGGTGGAGATACTGTTGAAATAGGTAGCACTAGGGCGTCCATTTATGGTTAATTGTTGTGACAACATTATTGGGATGGAAGTTACTGAGACCATGGGAGTTTTGAAACTTCTCTTTAAATGTTAATAGGTTTAAGCATCCCATAAAAAGAAACTGGGTGTCATAAGTGTAACCCCAGTCCATGGGAACCCGCAACTGGGGCTTACAAAAATAATTTTATTTGGAATAGTGTTGAAGTCTATTGAGCTGGGTGTAGGCTGGGGCTGGACTTACTCTGGTAGGCTGAAGGATCACAGTCCTGGGATGCAATCATCTCATTTTATTCTCTTATCAAAGGAATCAAACAGACCAAGATGCAGTTGATAACTGAAACTTGATTGCAGAGTCAGTGCATAAACTATTTACAATTTCTTCTGGTGTGCATACTGAAACTGGTTTTACAAGATGTTTTCTGGGGGTGGGGGGTGGGGCTGGAGGTGGAACTGTATGGGGATGAGGCAGAATGGGGCAGGACTGGAGATGGAGGTTATGTGACTGGGATTTTTTTTTTTTAATATGGTAACCCAATAAAATATACTATTACACAACAGCATACACTATTGACAACACAAGAAAAATGAAATTTTGGATTTTTTTTCTGTAAACAACATGAAACAAAATAGGAAATGTCAAAATTTCCCATGTCATTTCATATCCTCTATTCAATACGTGGGCACTTTTTTACTAATCTGCAGTAAGCACTAATGTAAGCACTTGCTGCAGGTTAAAATGCACTATCACAGGATGAACTCAGGTGCCCCGCGGTAGTTTTTGAATTAGTGCATGTTACACATGTTTAGGGATAGAGTGGGTGTGGCTGTGCTAATCTGTTAGCACATGGACATTGATGATTGGCACAAGGTTAGCACATGATTCCTTACTATCTATACAATAGGTAATGATATAGGCTCACACGCTAATGGGGAAATTATAGTATGGCTATTATTGGAAAATGGAAAAATCTGCCTTTTACCAGTAATGTTAAAAGTAGCCTCAGGTCGCAGGAAAGGCCCGCATTGGGGCTACCTCAGGCCACTTTTAACACTGTTTTGTAAAAGTGCCACTAAGGGCTCCTGTTACAAAACCGCGCTAGGGACTAGGACGTGCTAAATTGCCACATGCGCTAGCTGCTACCGCCTCCTTTGGAACAGGCAGTAAATTTCCGGCTAGCACGCACTAATCTGGTGCGTGCGTTAAAACCGCTAGCGCGGCTGTGTAAAAGGAGCCCTAAGTTTGTAAAATATATAGATGGAGAAGCTATACATTTATTTGTCTCCAATGAAATGTAAAACTTCATTTTAAATACTGAGCTGACTACCATTTATTTCAGTTTTAATTTTAAAGGAATACATCTCCAATTTATAATGAGAATCTATGGAAAAATAAGTTTTGGATTTACAGAATTGCCTTCCATGATACTCATTTGCTATGGTTTGCACCAGTGATTTCAAACTCAAACCCTTTGCAGGGCCACTCGCTGGATGGTGCACGGCTCGAATCTCCAGCAGTGCAGGGTAGCCGCGATCTCGTCATCCAGCCTGGCCCTGCACCGCCTGCTGAATGGCCGACGTCTTCTCTCACGGGACTCACAAGAACTGATGTCAGTCACTCAGCAAGCGGTACAGGGACAGGCTGGACGCTGAGGAGATGGCGGCTGCCCTGCACCGCTGGAGATTCGAGTCATCCGCCATCCACCGAGGGGGTTTTGAAGGAGGTATGGGGGAGGGGGAGATGGTTGAAAAAGTTACCATGGGTGAGGGGATGATTTTAAATTTTTACTTAGGGCGCCCCATATAACTAGGCGGTTCAGCGAACGGCCACCAGGATGGTCTTGGGGCTCAAGGATCTCACGTATGAAGAAAGATTAAAAAAATTGTGGCTGTACTCACTTGAGGAAAGAAGAGAACGGGGAGATATGATTGAAACATATAAGTACATCACGGGACACATCGAGTCAGAAGATGATATCTTCTGGCTCATGGGACCCTCGACCACCAGAGGGCATCCGCTGAAAATCAGGGGAGGGAAGTTTCATGGCGACTCCAGGAAGTACTTCTTCACTGAAAGAGTAGTGGATCATTGGAACAGACTCCCACTCCAGGTGATAAAGGCCAGCAGCGTGACTGATTTTAAGAGAAAATGGGATACTCACGTGGGATCTTTAAGGGAGTAAATTCAGGTAGGGGATACTTGGAATGGGCAGACTTGGTGGGCTATAGCCCTTTTCTGCTGCTTTTTTCTATGTTTCTAGGCCACACCCCCATACACAGGTTTGTAAAACCCATGTATAGGCCATGGCCTATATAGGAGGAAATACGGTAGACAAGCTAAAACAATTGTGAAACATGTTAATAATGAGAGATTTCAATTACCCCCAACATCGATTGGTTAAATGACTCATCAAGGCTCGCTAGAGAGGTTATGTTTCTAGATGCCATATAAATGATTACTTCACACAGCAGCTAGACCTGAAACCAAGGAAAAGGAGGCCTACTTTATATCTAATTTTCAGGGGAACACTAGACTTTGGAATTGTGATCACAATGTAGTGAAATTCAATATCATCACTGGAGGGAGGATAATAAATAAAACTAATGCAGGCAGCATCTGTTAATTTTAAAGAGAGATAATGATCATAAGAGGAGGCTACAAAAAAGGAGCAACTATGAGGGTTTAAAATCTCTGTGAAATGTAATGTCCATTTTTAAATATTGGGATCAAACTTCAAATGGAGTTATGCGTTTATTGGTGGCTGGAAAATATATACATCTGTATTTATATAGTTCATAAAGGGTATGTACCAATGCTTGCATACATGGGACATATAGACAGGGATGGAGGGATATGTGCTGTGTACTATGCGATAAAAGAACATAAATACCCTAATTCTACAAGTGTAAATCAAAAAATAAAGGCATATATATTTAACGGCTTTAATAGAAGTAACTGAGCAATTGAACGTACAGCCAGGACAACTTTCGCAAGAACCCCAATCCACCTAGATGAGATCACAATGCCCCCCACAGAAAAAGAATCAGCCGCAGCAGACAGAACCTGGTCCGACTTCACCACAATACAATGGTCCAACCTAAACAGTTTCTATAAAAAATACAGCCACGCAGCCTGCGACCTCAACCATTGCCCTCCATACCTGTTAAAAGCCTCCAGCCCAAAATTCCGCACTCTTCTCATACAATGGATACAATCCCTGCTCACAGATGGCCTTTTCCCACAAGACCTCAGCGAAATCATCATCACCCCGATCATAAAAGACCCAAAAGTAGCAACAGATCAACCATCTAACTACAGACCCATAGCCTCAATACCATTATATGTCAAGCTAATGGAAGGCCTCGTAGCCAAACACCTCACCAACTACCTAGAAAACTACAACTTACTCCACCCTACACAGTCTGGGTTCAGAACCAACTACAGCACAGAGACACTACTAGGTTCCCTCCTGGACACAGCAAGACAGCACCTCAGCACAAACAAAAAAATGCTGATTATACAACTAGATCTCACCACAGCATTAGACCTTGTAGACCAGGGCTGCCCAAGTCCGGTCCTTGAGATCTACTGGCAGGCCAGGTTTTCTGGATATCCGCAAAGAATATGCATGAGAGAGATTTGCCTGCACTGCCTTCTTGGTATGCAAATCTCCCTTATGCATGTTCATTGCGGATATCCAGAAAACCTGGCCTGCCAGTAGATCTCGAGGACCGGACTTGGGCAGCCCTGTTGTAGACCATGACATCCTACTACAAATACTAGAAACAATAGGAATCACAGGTAAGGTGCACACATGGTTTCAAGGATTCCTACAATCCAGGACCAGAGTAAAGACAAACAAAGAAAAATTAGAACCATGGTCCAACCCCAAGGGTCACCATTATCCCCAATACTCTTCAATCTCTACATTGCATCCCTTGGCACCTGCCTAGGGAAATTAAGCTTAACCTCTTATAGCTAAGCAGATGACATCAACATCCTCCTTCCTTTTGATCTATCAACACCTTCCATGACAGACACACTACATAGAACACTAGATACAGTGGCAACATGGATGAAAGATCATTAATTAAAACTGAACCCAAACAAAACAAAATTTATACTTCTCGAAAAAAATAAAACCCCAACCATAACAAACTTAGTAATAAACTCAATCACATACCCCATTCAACCCACCCTAAGACTTTTGGGAGGGATGATAGACAGATGCTATACCATGAAACCACAAATCAATAAAACAATACAGATACAATACAGATACAATACAATACAATACAATACAGATACAATACAGATACAAAGCATTCCAATAAAACAATACAGAAATCATTCATGGCCATGCAAAACTTAAGACTAATCCGAAAGTTCTTCGACAGAAAACAATTCCAGCTCATGGTCCAATCTCTAGTCCCTGGACTTGTAGACTACTGCAACATCTTCTATCTCCCCTGCCCTGCAGTCATGATAAAACAACTACAAACAGTACAAAACACAGCTCTGAGACTGATCTATTCGCTGAAGAAATACGACCACATCACCACCGCATACCTCAACTCACACTGGCTCCCAATACAAGCAAGAATACTATTCAAATTCTACTGTCTACTATTTAAAGCCATAAATGGAGACAGCCCAGCCTACTTGAACAGCCGCCTTATCCAAACTACCACAACCAGGCAAAGGAGAACCCAGACATCATTCACGCACCCTACAATCAGAGGCGTCAAATGCAAAAAAAAAATGTAGGATGGCCACCAATCTCCAATCTACTGATCACGACACCAGACTACAAAACTTTCAGAAAAGAGATAAAAACTCTGCTATTCAAGAAATCCATCAAAACAAACTAACTCCGCAGGAAATATTTAATCCCCCAGAGTAACCCGCTCAACTCTGTAACTCTTCTGGAAATGTCCAGAGAACCTCTTATGTAATCCGCCTTGAACCGCAAAGTAATGGCGGAATAAAAGTCACTAATGTAATGTAATAGTCCCCATGCAAGACGACGCATTTGTTGTACCATTCAACTAACTTCTGCATTCCTGCAAAGAAGTTTTTTTGGTTGCTCCCAAAGCCAGGTGAGCACCACTTCCTTATTGTGTTTTGTTCTCCAGGTCGCAATGATGCACCCATGTCTTGTCGACAGTGACAGTTCTCTCCAGAATACTCAGATCTTGTTTCAGGAACTGGGTCGCAATCTTAACATGCTGTTGCTTATGCATACCAGTAAGCTGTTTGGGAACCCTCGTGCATAGACTTTCCTGTATCCCAAATCATCATGCGTTATGGCAAATGCAGATCCATAGCTGATATCTAAATTTGTAGCCAATTGAGATACGGTTATCTGTCGGCCTTCTCTAATCAATGCATCCGCCCTGTCAATGTGCTCTTGTGTTTGCGATATTGATGGGCGAACAGAATGACCTTGGTCAGTTACACCTGTTCTTCACCTATTCTTCCCACTTTATACCTTTTTATCCATTCATAAATTTTTTGTTGATTCATGGTGCTATGTCCATACTGAGTCAATATCCAATGATGAATTTCTACAGCTTTCACTTCATCTACCCATAGAAAGCACACTACTGTACGTTTTTCTTTGATGGTGCATCTCTTGCAATGGAATGTCCATATTTCTGACCTCATGGCTGCCACATGACTCAAGGCCTAGTGATGCACTGTACGTGGATGAACTATCCATCAGGCAATGTACGAGTACATGTGTTGCATTTTGCTAGCTCTGTTCCGGTTATCACATAATTTAACAATTGTCTTTAATTTTTGATTCACCCTCGTATATATGGTGCTCAAAATTGTGCACGCAAATTTGGATGAGGACCCAATTTGCATGCATAATTTAATTGTCAAATAGGCCAAAGTGCCAATAATTAGACACTAATAATCATCAGCACTTTTTGGCATCAATTTCAATGTATGTGTGCATCTTTAGGTACTGGGATGCATGCATAAATTTTACTAAAAAGGTTAGGACTCTTCTACATGAAGAAGCATGGGTGGATTAAGCCATTCCTTGAATATGTGCGTAGTGTTACAGAATAAGGGAGATCTGTGCCCCCCTAATTTAGGCATGAGAATTTATGCCAGATTTCAGTTGGTATAAATCCTCCTGCCTAAAGGGGAGTGTGTGGTGCAGTGGTTAGAGCTACAGCCTCGGCACCCTGAGGTTGTGGGTTCAAATTCGATGCTGCTCCTTGTGACCCTGGGCAAGTCACTTAATCCCCCATTGCCCCAGATACATTAGATTGTGAGCCCCCTGGGATAGATAGGGAAAAATATGTGAGTACCTGAATGTTAACCACTTAAGCTATATGTCAGTGGTTCCCAACGAGGGCGCTACTACCCACGGGTGAGCGCTGAGACGTCTAAGGGGGGCATTTTGTGTCCAAGTCATATTGAGGACCAGCCGCCGCCCTCTTGAGCAATTGGTTAATCCAATGGCCACTGATGGCAGCACTGTCATCTTTGTTTTGATTTTTCAACTTTTTGCCACTTTGAGGTGTCCGGGCGCGGCAATGTTCTCACCAAGTCCCGTGCGACTACCCCAAAGCTTAAGGGGGTGTCATATACAAGAAAAGCAAACAAAATTGCCCCATAAGCGACTGATACAAACTTCAGGTCCAAACAAGCACTTAACTGACATAAATGCCTGCCTTGAAGAAGGAATAAATGTCAATGTCTAGGGATATATATATTTTTTTAACATGTCTATATTACTACTGCAGAACCTGAAATAAATGCATACTTTTTGATCTTGCACAAACCACATGTAAGTAAAGAATTTCTAAAACCAATATTTATACACGGAAGGTACAGTATGGTATTAACAGATGTAAGGTATTTAGAAAATAAATACTTCCGTTATGTGTCTAAATGCCACTATTTATATGTATAAAACCTGAGCAAGCTTTCCTTGTTTCTCTCTTTTTTATTTTTCTGACTCTGAAGGCAAAATAACGAGCCATACATATGAAAAGGGCAACAGAAACAACAACACAAATGCAAAATATAAAAAATTGATGCATAGCAGGACTACATAAGAATAACACACTTCAATATATCTAACCCAGAGCATGACATGGGGATGGGTACCTGCAATCAACTGAGGGGCAGAGACAGGGACAGAGTTCACAAAGTGTGGACAGAGACAGAGTCTGCGGGGACAGGAATAGGGGCAGGGACAAAACCAGATTGAAATGGAAGGCTCTATTTGTGATTTATAAACAGTTGTATATTGTTCCTTTTTGATCGTTAATAAAAATATATAACTATAAAATCATCTGTTTGAGGCTTCTGCAAATGAGGATCGAGTCCACGGGTAAGGGGCGGTGACGGGGACAGAGCTCACGGAACTGGACAGAGACTGCGGGGATGGGGCAGGAATGGAGACAGAACCTGCAGGGACAGGGCGAGGTTGGAGACCGAGTCTGCAAGGACAGGGATACACTTTGTCCCCTTGTCATTCTCTAGAATTCCAATCCTTCTGGAATGCTCATATCTAGAAGGCAGCAAAAGTGTTTTCTCTTCATTTATATCACTCCCCCTTTGCTGATATTCACACCCCAATCAACATTCAATCCCTTCCCCCTTGATCATATGTGTGAAATATCTATAGGGTCTATCATTGGTAAGTAGGAACATTGGAACAGTTCACAATTGCTTGTACCTCAACACATACAATTGTCTGCTTGACTTAAATGCCAGTAGTTCTACCAGTGCCATGGTTGCCAATATGACTTTGTATACCAATAAAAAAGGCAGTAGACAAACTTTTTCACTGCCCTAGAAACTGGCCTCCCCACCTCCTTTGTCTTCCTCTTATGTAAAATAGAAAAAGAGGCAGCCCTATTAGGACAGTATTATTATTATAATTAAAAGCAGGATAAGGTGCCTTGAGCTATAGTAAACATGGCAACACAGTAAATGAGATTAATAAAAGACCATCCTGTTATCTATTTGACAAGGCTATCCTGTCCACAGTGCTAAGGATATATCCCATTTGACAGCCACCTGCAAGATTCTTCTTACCCAGATAATTCTTAATTGAAAGTAAATTTGTAGCTGGCATGGGGGGGGGGGAGGGGAGGGGAGAACAACGCAGCTGCCCTGAGACCCACAACTCCATGGGACCCTGTGGTCCAGCATTTCTTTCCATTTTTTCCACCATAGTCCAATATCTACAAGTTGCTGCAGAATGAAGACTTCCGGGGCAGACTGACAGCCGCAAGCTCATCTCGTAGTCACTGTCAGCTGCCTGAAGATTTAAAATTACAGCAGCTGGGGAGAAGGTAGGTGGGAGTGCCATAACTCTTCTGACCAGCCATCAAATTTTTTTTTTTGGGAGGGGGGGGCCGCCATGGCCTCTGTTTCAACATCTATGAGTGCACTTTATAAAATCGCACTTAGCGTCATCTAAGCATGCTGAGACATCCTAACTTTAGCCATACCTTATTTATGTCAGGGTTTTCTTCACCTACATACCTGTACCTAAGTTGGGTGCCTTATGGCACCTAATTTACAAACAGGTGCCTAACTTGAAAACAAGCCCGCATCCACTCCTAACCACATCTACTTTTAGGCAGGCGCTTTGAATGAGTCACCTACTTTTTATAGAATTGTGTTTTTCAACTATTCCAATTAAGTCTAATTAAAGCCAATTGTGAAGTTAAGTGCCAACTATTGAAACCGATTAAGTCTATTAATCAATAAAGTTAGGCGCTTACACTGGTGCGCCTAGCCCAGGGGTAGGCAATTCTCATGTAATTAGGCAATATGCATGAGATAGATTTGCATCTAAAGGAGGCAGTGCATGCAAATCCATCTCATACATATTCATTGTGGATATCCTGAAAACCTGACCTGGCTCTGGCTCTCGAGGACCAGAATTGCCTACCCCTGGCCTGGCCAATGCAGGTGCCCAACTTTAGGTGGACTGTATAGAATTTGCCAGACAGCCTTTACGTTTTGTATTTAAGTTTCTGTGGCTGCTGTTGCTCTAAACTGGGGGGGACCTAGCTTGGGAATTGAGCTGAGTGGAAGACAGAGAGCCTAGGATTCTCTCGGAATGTCTGAGCGCCTTGGGCTGCATGATTATGGGTAGTCTAGCATGAAACTGCTAAGGAGCGTCTTGCCTTATTAAGTTTCATATTTGTATTGTTTTTTTTGTCTGTAGTATAGTGTTCTGTTCATTGGTCATTATGGTGATTTACTGTTTTAGTGGTAGTGTAGACCAAGGCTATGATATATACAGTATGCGTGGACTAAAGTGTTGCATATTTTATCAATTTTGATAATTTATAAACAGCATAATACAATACATTAGCTTCATTTTTGTGTATATCTGGGCTGAATATAAAACATAATGCTCCTCTTCTCTTAGAAATGCATGAGAGAAAAAAAAAAACCCAAACGATTTCTGTGTAGTCACCATAGTGACAGTCTGGGAAGGCATTTTTATTTCAATATCTAATGGATTTGTTTTAAGAAAAAAAAAATCATCTAAGTAAAGTGCTTAGAATAAATAAGTAATTCATTTTGTCACATTGCTCATTACGGTCCGTTTTGACCTACAGTCTAATATGATCTGAAGCAAAAGGCTAAATTTATCATGTTTGCTCTTCCTTACAAGCATAGAATGGGAAAACACTTCTAAGCAGCCTTTATAAGATTTGGAGATTTTTTTTAAAAGCTTTCTGTGATAGAATAGATGTAATCTTCAGCAGGAACATGGAAGTTCTTGCCATATCTGCTGCAAAGATATTTCTTAAGTATGCACATGTGAGAGACAATTATAAAAGAGGATGCCCTAAAAGTATGTAATCAAAAGAGCCTATTTTATATAGCATTTTGGGTATTTCTGTGCCTGTTTAAAATAGTTCATTGATTAAAGTAACAGACCGAGAACCTGGGGAGCCAGATTTAAATTCCACTATACAGTGATCATGGGGCAAGTCACTTGGGCCCAGATTTTATAAACAGCACCTAAATCGGCCAGATAAATGGTACCAGCCACATGCCAATCATGCTTAGATGCCATTTACAAAATCATGTCTAGCAGTACCTATGTAAAATCTTAAGCACTGGAAAATAGGCCAGGATTTTAAAGGCCTACATTCCAGGCACCTAAATTTTTGGAGAATCATCCATAGCAGCACCAAAATCATGCCCTGCTCACAAAAATGCACACTTCGACATTAGGTGACACTAAGCACCATGTGATAGATGCCTACAGGGTAGGCCATGAAAAAGTAGCCCACCTCTAATGCCAGAAAGGTGGGCTACTTTTCTGAAACAGGTAAGTGCCTATCACCCATTTAATTTTTAAAAAAATTATTTTAAAATTATTGAGACTATTAAGGGGATTATGCCAATTATGGCCCCATTTTACTAAGCCACAGTAGAGGTTTCTCCGGTGGGCTGGGGTGCTAAATGCTCCAGTGCTGCTCTGATGCTCATAGAATTCCTACGAGTGTCATAGCAGCATCGGAGCATTTAGCACCCCAGCCCACAGGAGAAACCTCTACTGTGGCTTAGTAAAAGGGGACCTAAGTTAGGCTCATAGAAACTCTATGGCTGTCAGAGCAATGCAGAGCATTCAGCGTGCCAGCTGGTGCTAAAAACCTCTTCTGCACTTTTGTAAAGGGGGGGGGTTGTTTATTTAATTCATTTTTTTATCCCGTTCTCTCCAACAAGCTCAGAATGGGTTACAGGTTAACGTACATAATATACAGTCAAAACGAGTTACAATTTGACGTACTTACAATACAATATGGGGCTCATAATCAAAAGAAAAAAAAGTCTAAAAAGTGGCCTAAATGGGTACTTGAACGATCAAAAAGCTTGATTGTCCAAGTACCCATAACCAAAGCTGGTTTTAGACGTATCTAAAACCAGCTTAGGCCTTTCTCCTGCCTCTAAATGCATAGAGCATAAAGAGGCATTTTTAGAGGAGTGGAAAGGGCAGGAGGTGGGCTGACCTAGACATAGGGTAACAGCAGGTATAACCAAAAGTTTAGTCAGGTTGCCTAGTCGGCTCTTATACATTTTGACTTAGATCAAGCCAAAACAGGTATAAGTGCCGAAAATGGGCCGCTGAGCTGATCGCAGCAGCACAGCAGCCCCAGAAATCTGCCTACCCCTACTGCAACGATCGCAGCAGGAGAGATCAGCCATCTGTCCTGCCATGATCCACCCCTCCACTCCCCCCGATCAGATCAGGCAGGAGGGAGCCAAAACCCTCTTGCCCTGCCGAAACCCCACCTGCCCGACACGATCGGGGCAGGAGGGAGACCAAGCACTCCTGACCTGCTGAAACCCCACCCGCCCGACACAATTGGGGCAGGAAGGAGCCCAAGCCCTCCTGCCCCAGTGAAACCCCCTAACCCCCCACTAAGATGCGGGCAGGAGGGATCCCAGGCCCTCCTGCCCTCGGCGCCCCCCCCGATCGGCCCCCAACCCCTGATCGGCCCCCCACCCGCTGACCTTTGTGACCCCTATGACCCCTTGACAACACACCCCACCCTTGACATCTTCCCACCATACCTCAAAACAGTTGGCCAGCTGGATAGGTCCCATCCGTCGAATGGTGGGCCTTAGGGCCTGATTGGCCCAGGCACCTCAAACCCAACCCACAGGTAGGGCCTGAGGTGCCTGGGCCAACTGGAATCAGCCCAATAGCCTTAGGTCCCTCCTGTGGGCAGTTGATTCCAGTAGCTTGGTAAGAAATGGGAGTAGGATCGTTGTCTGGTGTTATGTAGTTGGAGGGTACAACCAGGAGGTGTTTGGAGGTGTGTTTCCTCCTGGGAGTGTAGTGTTCTGTTCAGCACATATGGAAGAAGCTTAGTTGATATGTAATCCGGCACCATGTTGTACAGGGATTTGTACGCTAGCATCAAGCCCTTAAAGTCAGTGGGATGATGATAGGGCCTGGGAAACAGGGTCGTGGGCATGGTCATGGGTTATTCAGGAACCCATTGCTTTGTTTTGTACATGTTGAAAACACTATATTCTTTGCTGTGAGACCTTTGAATAGCGAAAGAGGACAAAGGTATAGAGAAGTTGGTTGAAGTCAGATTCTATGACAGGCATAGAGAAGGTGGTTGAAGTCAGATTCTGAGAAGTAGTTCCTTATTTTTGTAGTTGTTGCAGGTGGTAGAATGAGGAAGAGATCAACTGAGAGATGTGGTTGGAAAGCAATAGGTTGGAGTTAAGGACTATACCTTAGCTGCATGCTTGGTTCTTTGCAATTATGGTAATTGATTCCTAGAGTGGGCGGATGTGGGTTCAATGCTCTTTGTGGATCCAAAGGAGTTCCATTTTTGAGGCATTCAGTTGCAATTTGTTGATAGATATCCAGTTTTTGATTTCCAAAATGCAGTTCATGAGTTCCGTAGTCTGGGAGCTGCAAATTTCTCCCAGCTGGATGTCATCGGTGAAGGAGTGAATCCGGATTTTGTGGTTGTGGGCTATGCCCATGATGGGTCTAATGTAGAGATTGAATAATAGAGGGAATAGTAGAGTCCCTTGGGGAACACTATATTTGATTGGTTATGGTTTCGATAGGGTTGTGTTCAGTAGTACGCTTTGGAATCTATTACTCAGGAAGGAAGAGAACTAGCATAATGCTGTGTCTTGAATGCCAATTTCAGAGTTGTGTAATAAGAAGTGGATGGTCAGTAATGCCGAAGGCTGTGCTGAAATCCAGTAGCACCAGAAGAATATCATTACCTTTATCCATCAATTTCCAGCAGTCATTGATGATGTTGAGAAGGACAGTTTCAGTACTGTGGAATTTCCTGAATCCTGATTAGAAGGTGGATAGGGCTCTTTGTCTATGAAGGAGTGTAATTGGTTGAGCACTGTTTTTTCCTGAATCTTGGAGATGAAGGGCAGGTTGGAGACCAGTCTAAAGTTTCTGATCATGTTAGGGTCAAGTGTGTGGGGTTTTTGTTTTTTTTTAGGATCAGTCCATTTCATGGGCACTGAGCCTGACTGTAGGGAGGTATTGATGAGAGGAAGGATGGAGTTTACAAAAGTATCTTTAGCAGCCACTAAGAGGTGTGGTGGGCAGGGGTCCTGGATGGATCCAGAAGGGCAAATAGAGTCTAGTATCTTGGTGAGGTTATCATGGGAGAACGTTTTGATGTGAGTTAGGTTCTCAGTTGTAAGTTTAGGAGTTTTGTCTGGGTTGTGAGGAGTTAGTGTATGTAAAAGGATTCATACTGAATCAGGAGAATCCTTTGTTTTTCCTCCCAGTAGTCCTATTTATACTTCTCCACAAGTTTCCTCTAATTCTTTTTTAGAGAAAATATGGGACAGGGAGCCCCAAAACGTTTGTCTGCCCCTCACAAGTTCAATTGCAACATCAGTTTCAACCACCTGACCATGAATAAAGAATATGACATATGTGACGGGGGTAGAGGCAGAGGGAGGGGCAGAGTTTTGACAAGGTTTCCTCCTCAATACAACAAACAGTATCAGCAGAGAGACAGCTGGCAGTAGATATATCTACCATCACAGATATAGCAGGGATTCGATTTGTGACAGATACAAAAGAAACTGAACCAGTTGTAGGATAATCAATGTCAGATATATTCATAATCAATATTTCAGACATAGTATTAAGCCAAACTGAAATCAATGCTTTATAGAAAGGACTCACTTTTGCTCTAATATTTCCGTACAATGTTTCCAAACTAGAGTGGATTTAAGTTAACTTGCAAGATACTTATTATTCAAGCTTTTTCAAATACAATGCAATTATTTAGACACCTTTGTTGTTAAAAAACCTTCCTGATGGATACCACTTGGGCTCATGGACCTATTGATACATACATTTTCAATTTGTGCAGAACATGATATTCCTAACTTGAACAAAGAGACAATGCTTCTGTAATCTAACAAAGGCAGAAAATTCAGCTATATTGTCCTTATGAGAAGCTTAGAGTGATATGGGGACTAAAACTATGCTAGGATACACCTGTCAGGGCCTCCGCATGTGCGGATCGCCGAACTTGATGGACCTAGGGTCTGTTCCGGAGATGGCACTTCTTATGTTCTTATGTTGCAGAATCGCAATATCGTAATTAAAGCAGCAGACAAAGGGGGTGTTATTGCTATCCAAAATACAACTGATTACATCAAAGAATTAGAGCAACAACAAATTGATAGGGAGTATTATATTACTCTCATTTCTGAACCTACTAATGAGTTCAATTCTATTCTATATAATATTTATAGCCTGTTGTAATCTCCAATCAGATTCTAGGTGGATAGCAATATTTAAAATTAATACATCAAAGTTCTCAGCAAATTTACAATAAATCAATTAAAATAATTAGTTTTTATACATTTCTGAAAGATATAATAATAAGAAAATTTCCTTAATTCAGAAGAAACATCATTCTAAAGTTTGGTTCCTACATATTCAAAAGATTTGCTGAAAGACTTAAAACAAATATATTTACTTGTTGAATAACTGAGCTTCAAAGAATGCTGGAAACAAGAAGCAATCCTACTTACAGGAAAGGATAAATATCTTAATAAACCTTCAGGTTCCATACCATATAACATTTTATATATCAATGTAACCACTTTAAAATATATTCTCTTCTCAATTGTCAACCAATGCAATTGATTTAAAAAATGGAGTCACCCAATCATATTTCTTAGCTTTAAATATCAGATGCACCCCTGTATTCTGAAGCAATTCAACCTATATTTCAATTTCAGTGAAATATTACTGTACAATGAATTACAATGATCTAACTGGGATAAAATAATTGCCCTAACTATGGTTTGAAAACTTAGTAGAAAGGACAGAATATATTGCACGTGGTTGACGTAATTTCTTTTAACCCTCTTACTCAATTCATTAACTTGGTTCTCAAAAGTCAAACCTATAACCCTAGATTTCTCCTCAAATACAACTACAGTGCATAATTTGTTCCAGAAGCATGCTCGTAAGCCAAAGCACTCGTATTTCAAAGCAAAGTTCTCCATAGGCCATAATGCAAACTCAGAAGATTCGTTCTACAACCAAAGTTTGCTATGGTGGCCCAGGGGTGGGTACCTGCCTGTGGGTGCTGCATCCCTTTCAGTGCGGTGGCTTCCTTCCCTTGGGGTCCCCGTGTGGCTGCCCTCCCACTTCGGCCGATGCCTCTACCGTCTACCAGTGCCTCTCGGCTTCCGATTCAAGCCAGCCACCATCCTGCAGAAGCATGCGCAGGACCTCTCAACTCCCGAGTCAAGCTGGCTGCCGCCCTGACAACACGCACACCATATACAAGCACACAGGATGTTAAGCGTGCTTGTACGTGGTGCACGTGTTTTTGGAGTGGCAGCCGGCTTGACTCGTGAGTTGAGAGGTCCTGTGCATGCTTCTGCAGGATGGCGGCCAGCTTGAATTGGAAGCCGGGAGGCGCTGGTGGATGGCAGAGGCATCGGCCGAAGCGGGAGGGCAGCCGCACAGGGACTCCGAGGGAAGGAAGCCACCACGCTGAAAGGGCTGCAGAACTCACAGGCAGGTACCCATAGCCACCATAGCTGAGAGCTGGGCCACCATAGATGAGAGCTCGTTTAGCGAGTCAACACTCATTTTGCGAGTTAAGGTTTGTGGGAGTGCTTTGCTCATCTTGCAAAACACTCGCAAACCGCATTACTCGCAAACCGAGGTTTGACTGTATGTTGCAAGTAGACAATACTATTTTTTTTACCCATAAAACCTTCTAGATTTCCAAAAGTTCTTCTGTTTATTTAATAAAAAAAAATTAATAGATGTTCAATCATCAACTAATGTTATTGTATTCTGAATAAACTTAAAATTCTCCTTAAAGTTTTTTAAAGTTGGGCTTAAAATTAAAATATCACTTGCATAAAGTAATACAAATATTCATAATCTAGTCAGCCATTCCCCCAAAAGGCTCATATATAAGTTAAAAAGTAAGGGCAAAATTGGTGAGCCTTGTGGAACCCCCCACAATCTGCCAATCAATAATCAGAATTTGAATTGGCTCCTTTTACAAAATAAGGGGTCCTTTTACTAAGGTGTGCTAAATATTAAAGCACGCTAAACCCTAACACATCCATTATAGTCTATGGACGTGTTAGCGTTTAGCACCCGCTAAAAGGGCTAGTGCGCTTTAGTAAAAGGACCCCTATATTCTTTTAGTCAGGAAATTTAAAAAAAAAAAAACACTCAACGCCTTACCACCCATTATGATCTATCGAATCAAACACTGCAGATATCAAATATCAAATTGAAGCTACAATATTCATTTACCAAAACTCATAATTTTTCTAATTTCTGAGACCAAAAAATAACAATAAGGTTTCTGTGCTGTAGAGTGGAAAATATGTAATCAGAAAATTTCAAGCGACTGATGCACTCATCTATCCTTGGTGGCGGACAACCAGGGGAGATTTCCACTGACTGCCATTTGGAAGGAAGCCAAAAGGAGCTGTGATGTATCGCGGGTGGGGCACAGCAATATTCAGAAGGCAGTGGGCCGGAGGTTTGTGATTGGGGCTGGGGAAGACAAGCCTCTTATATTGGGTGCCTATGTTCAGTGCAGAAATAAATGAAGGAAAGTATGTTGAAGAGACAGGTAGAATCTTAAAACATGAATCCATTCACACAAACATAAGAAAAGATGACATAAAGCAAACCAAAGTGGCACATATGAGGGCACCAGAGCACTGCATCCCTAACTTTATGGCCAGAATACTAAGAGGACATTTTAAAACAAGCCAGGAACTTAAGACATTGAAGTTAAAATAAGATATTTTGCAACTAAGGAGAAAGGAGTTAGGACTGATATCAATTATTTAAGGTTTCATAAAAAATTGAAAACTTTTATGACTTCTTATAATATTCATGTTATGATGATAATTTAATTAATGTTTTTGTATTTTCCCGTAGATTTTACGGCATTTTTGAATGTAAATCGCCTTGAACCTTTTTGGTATAGTGCGATTAATAAGTTGTGTATTAGATCAGATTTCCTTTCCCAGTATAACCCATAAAATTCTATTGCTTTGTCACTTTCTATTCACCTATCCATCTCCCTCCCTCCCTTTATCCCCTTCCTTTCTCCTTGAAACTGTCATTGGAATGCTTTATGTTTAACTTATACATTCAGACAGTGTCAGCTTTTTTGCTCAAAGTGTCCTGACCTGAGGAAGGTTTTAGACTTTAAAAGCTAATCAAAAAAATGCATTGAAAGTCCAATAAAAAGGTATCACCTTATTTTCAGTCTTTGTTTTTATCGTTATATTTATTTTTAGTTATTAACCCTTAAAGTAGACTAACACAGTTATCACACAACTAGAACAATTTGGTATCTGAAACTGACACTTTTTTCCCCTTGGTGTACATTCCCAGAAACTGCCAATAGCTGCAAATATGTATAATATCAAGTATTAAAAGAAATATACCTGATATTCAGACTGTGGGAGGCACTGAATTTCTGGGCTGAGTCCAGACGTATTTGACATATAGCTCTTCCTCCTGACTCACGGTTTCCCCACTCGCGAATTCAGTTATTCGCAATTTTTTTGTGCTGGATTTTTTGGCCCCAGAACTTACCTCCCTCCTGTGTCCCAGACCTTACCTGATGGTCTATCGGTGACGCGGGGCAGGAGCGATCTTCCTACGCTCCTGCCCCGTGCAGAGGCATCATCAAAATGACTGTCGTGAGTTCCCATTGTTTCCTAATATTTGATTTCCTTTGTTTAACTTCAGTTATAGTTAAGCTATGTCCCCAGTTATAGTGGACTAACTATATCTTGTATTGAGGAGATTACCTATAAAGAATTTGGGTTCTTGTATTTCATCTACATGATATTTTTTCCTGTTTGACTTGTTATGATGTCAAATTTTAAAATACAAATAAAGAATTAAAAAAAAAAAGATCTATGAGATTAGTGTGGTCCACCACATGATTAAGTGAAGGGCCTTTGAAATCTAGACAGGCTATATTGTGTTAAGGAGGATGGTATACCAAGATCTACCCCAGTGGTCTCAAAATCAAACCCTTTGTAGGGCCGCATTTTGGATTTGTAGATACTTGGAGGGCCTCAGAAAAAATAGTTAATGTCTTATTAAAGAAATGACAATTTTGCAAGAGGTAAAACTCTTTATAGTTTATAAATCTTTCTTTTTAGCTAAGTCTTAATAATAATATTGTAATTTATAGCTAAAGAGACAAATGATCAAGAAACGGTTTTATTTTTCTTATGTGATTATGATAAACATACCGAGGGCCTCAAAATAGTACCTGGCAGGCCGCATGTGGCCCCCGGGCCGCGAGTTTGAGACCACTGATCTACCATGTATTGCATACCAGTATGCTTCAACTCTTTCATATACCTTCTAGCACCTTCTATAATTCCCCTGTGCACAGCATTCTCCTTCCTCCCTCTTTCTCTCTGTTAAATATTAATGCACAAGACTGTTGATGGTGGATTTTACAAAGTATTGGTGGTAAGAGCCAGATGTCATATATCATTTTCCATTTCTACTGGGGGTCATATACTGTGTTACGCAGTACTGTATACAATCAATCCACTCTCTTTTGTCCAGGGATAGTTACACAGTTCTCATACAGTGGAGAAAATAAAGACCTCACAAAACATCAAGGAGCAATGCCTCCAACACTAAACTGTTACCAAGCATGCTCATCATCATCATTGGTTTCAAGAAAAAACTCTACTTATTCCCAAATTGAGAGACTGTTAAGTCTATCCACAACAGGAACAGGTTACACTTCTATCTCTATATTCACAGTTTCAACATTCACGGTTTTGATTATTCACAGTTTTTAGCTTGATGGCTCCCCACCCCCCCCAAATTACATCAGCTTGCATAGAGAAATAGCTGATTCCAAGCATTTACAGAGAAAATAGCCGATTCCCAGCACTTTCCTCATCCTTCAGGAAAAGGCCAGCTCTCCCACCATGTTATTCGCGGTTTCACCATATTCATGATGGTTTTTAATAGCAAACAGCAAATAACATATGAAAAAGTTATTTGCGGTTTTTCTGTATTTGCGGTTCTGTTAATCCCCTATTACAGCGAATACGGAGGGAGAAGTGTACTCCGGATCATCAAGTACTCTCTGATCAATATCTATAGAGCTGGAACTAATGCAGAATTATAGTGTACTTATTTTCCTGATCTTCCTTCTGGTTTCACAAAATTTCAATCTAGTTCATCAAGCAAAAATCCCAACAGGAGCACTCTATTTGCCAATGGCATCATCAGGAGATCTGTAATTTTGAGAGTCACAACACAACTCCAACTGTAGTGTCTCGAAAAACATGGTGCTGGTGTTTTTAGCATCTCTCAGCAATGATATCATCATCAAGGGCCGACCTACAAAAAAGCCTTTTACTCAATAGTGTGATTCAAACCAGCAGGCAAACATCGATGAACATTTTGAAAGAAACAAACTTCTGATAACCAGCCAAAATGGTTTTTGCAAGGGGAGATCGTGCCTAACGAACTTATTGCACTTCTTTGAAGGAATTAACAAATGGATGGACATAGGAGACCCCATAGACATCATATATCTAGATTTCCAAAAAGCCTTTGACAAGGTGCCCCATGAACGCCTACTCTGGAAACTGAAGAACCATGGGGTGGAATGAGACGTACATAGATGGATCAGAAACTGGTTGGCGGTAGGAAACAGAGGGTAGGAGTGAAGGGCCACTACTCGGACTGGAGGAGGGTCAAGAGTGGGGTCCCGCAGGGCTCGGTGCTCGGACCGCTGTGATTTAATATATTCATAAATGATCTAGAAACAGGGACGAAGTGTGAGATAATAAAATTTGCGGACGACACCAAACTATTTAATGGAGCTCGGACTAAAGAGGACTGCGAAGAATTGCAAAGGGACTTGAACAAACTAGGGGAATGGGTGATGAGATGGCAGATGAAGTTCGACGTTGAGAAATGTAAAGTATTACATGTGGGAAACAGAAACCCGAGGTACAACTATACGATGGGAGGGATGTTATTAAATGAGAGTACCCAAGAAAGGGACTTGGGGGTAATGGTGGACATGACAATGAAGCCAACGGCACAGTGCGCAGCGGCCGCTAAGAAGGCAAACAGAATGCTAGGCATAATCAAGAAGGATATTACAACCAGAACGAAAGAAGTTATCTTGCCATTGTATCGGGCGATGGTGCATCCACATCTGGAGTACTGCGTCCAATATTGGTCACCGTACCTTAAGAAGGACATGGCATTACTCGAGAGGGTTCAGTGGAGAGTGACGCATCTGATAAAGGGGATGGAAAGCCTTCCATATGCTGAGAGATTGGAGAAACTGGGTCTCTTTTCACTGGAGAAGAGGAGACTTAGAAGGGATATGATAGACTTACAAGATCATGAAGGGCATAGAGAGAGTAGAGAGGGACAGATTCTTCAAACTTTCAAATAATAAAAGAACAAGAGGGTATTCAGAAAAGTTGAAAGGGGACAGATTCAAAACGAATGCTGGGAAGTTCTTCTTTACCCAAGGTGTGGTGGACACCTGGAATGCTCTTCCAGAGGGCGTAATAGGGCAGAGTACGGTGCTGGGGTTCAAGAAAGGATTGGACAATTTCCTGATGGAAAAGGGGATAGAGGGGTATAGATAGAGGATTACTGCACAGGTCCTGGAACTGTTGGGCAGCCGTGTGAACGGATTGCTGTGCACGATGAACCTCAGGTCTGACCCAGCAGAGGCATTGCTTATGTTCTTATGACTGCAATGTATAAATCCATCGCAACTTGCTGCAAACATTTTCCCAATGAACTCCAATGGACATGTGTTCCAATACCACATATTGAAGAAAACTAATACTACTACTACTATTAATTATTTCTATAGCGCTACCAGAAGCACACAGAGCTGTACAGAGTCACAAAGAATAAGAAAAGAGTCCCTGCTCGAAAGAGCTTACAATCTAAACAGGCAAGACAGACAAACAAGATGTCATGGATACAGTTAAGGGGAACGGTTAATCAGTGGGCTGAGTTGGAGGGCAGAAGAGTAGGGTGAAAGCTATATCAAAAAGGTGGGTTTTCAGTCTGCTTTTAAACAAGGGAAGGGGCTTGATGGACAAACTCAGGTAATTTATTGCAGGCATAGGAGGCAGCTAGATGAAAGGAACAAAGTCTGGAATTGGTAGTGGAGGAGAAGGGTAAAGCTAAGAGCAGCTTATCTGAGGAAGGTGTATAAGGAGAGAGAAGCAAGGAGAGATATTGAGGGGCAGCAGAATGAAAATGTTTGTAGGTCAGCAATAAGATCTTGAACTGTATGTGATGGCAGATACAAAGTTTTTGTTTATACAGCTACTAATGACTAGGGAGTCAATTCAGAGCAGTTTGCATGACCTTCTGTAGAGGTGTTACAATACATGGGCTTTATATAATACAAAGGCTCTATATTGAGTTACAGGGGCTTCTGTAGCAGTGTAACAATTTTGCAAAATACAATATTCATATAATAGGAATTCTAGCTTGAAGGACTCTCTGTTTAGCAGAAATGTGTATTGATAGGGATATAGGGAGGGTGGCTTCTGTGGATCACCATAAGGATGGACATTTCTGTGTGTGCCATATGATGATAGAGGGTCTACTTTTCAAGATATGAAGACTAATAGAATTTTTCATCTCTCCTCTGATACCTGCTGTAACTCCTGCAGCGTCGTCTACCTGCTAATCTCAATATCTCTGCCCCTCACTATCTCTCTGCCCCTCACTATCTCTCCTCGCTCCCCTCTCCTTATATACCTCCCAAAGCGTTCCTCAGATGTTACTCTTAACATTACCCTTCTCCTCCTCTGCCAATTCCAGACTTCGTTCCTTTCATCTAGCTGCCTCCTATGCCTGGAATAAATTACCCAAGTTTGTCTATAAGGCCCCCTTCCCTTGTTAAAAGTAGACTGAAAACCCACCTTCTTAATATAGCTTTCACCCCTTAATCCTACTCCTCTGCCCTCCAACCTAGCATGCTGATTATCTGTCCCCCCTTAATTGTATCCATAACATTTTGTTTGTTTGTCTTGCCTGTTTAGATTGCAAGCTCTTTCGAGCAGGGACTGTTTTCTTACTCTTCGTGACTCTGTACAGCTCTGCGTGCATCTGGTAGCGCTATAGAAATAATTAATAGTAGTAGTAGTAGTACACTGCCCTTGCAGTTTGTATTCTGTTGGACAAACCTCTCACCAGCTGAAGACTCGGCTGGTGGAACACTGGCATTGTGTCTCAGCTTGAAAAGTTATGGAACCTTTAGTACAGGGGTAGAGAACTCCGGTCCTCGAGAGCCGTATTCCAGTCGGGTTTTCAGGATTTCCCCAATGAATATGCATTGAAAGCAGTGAATGCAAATAGATCTCAGGCATATTCATTGAGGAAATCCTGAAAACCCGACTGGAATACGGCTCTCGAGGACCGGAGTTCCTTACCCCTGCTTTAGTAGAACATTGTATTTGGGTCTATCCGATTACTTTCAAGTAGCCCAGTGGTTCCCAAACCTGTCCTGGGGGACCCCCACCAGTCAGGTTTTCAAGATATCCCTAATGAATATGCATGAGAGAGATTTGCATATAATGGAAGTGACAGGTATGCAAATCTCTCTCATGCATATTCATTAGGGATATCTTGAAAACCTGACTGGCTGGGGGTCCCCCAGGACAGGTTTGGGAACATTAGTTTTTGAGCTTGTCCTCATCAAGGGAACCCTTGAACATTTATAGTGCTGCAATATAACATTGTTATTTTTTTTTTTATAACTAGTTGTAATAAGAGCCTTTCCTTCTGAAAGTGTTGACTCTGTTATTAAGTTATGCAGCGGGCATCTGTTATAAAATGATATGACATTTTACAATATGCTAAATACAGTATTAATCTGCAGCAACCTTATAATTAAATTCATTTTGATTATTAGTCTTTAGAGGTTTTTTCCCCCTGACATTGTTAGGTGCTTATTAATCAGCCTTGGATTAGTTTGCTTCTTTCATTTATATTTCTATTAACCTCTGAAACAAGTCACATAAGAAATGAGAGGCTAAATATTCTGCCATACATCTGAGCTACTGTTTATTCCCACTTTAACAGATCAAGAAATGCAAGGATATATGCTCCCCGTGTTTAATTTTTTATACTATATAATAGTTTCAATACACTTTAGGGGATTAGATAGTAGTATTAAGATAAAAACATACATAAGATTAGGATAAGAACAAGATCCATCAAGTCCCAAGTTCAAGTACCCAGCAAATTCCAAAAAGCAGATCAGATTATCATATTTCCTGGGATAGGTGATGACTTTCAGAAGTGTATTTGGCTAATTTTTTTATGAATATTCTCCTGAACCTCAACTATGTTAATCACCTTGACCATAACCCGCACAACAGATTCCATAACTAATTGTGTACTGCATGAAAAAAAAAAAAAGACTCCATGATTTGTTTCTATTCTGCAGGTCATTAATTTTATGACGTTTTCTCTTATTTGAAAGGTTAAACAGCCATCCTCTATCCCTTTCACTCACTCATAACTTTATAACCTTGTATTATATCTCCTCTCAATAGCCTTTTCTCCAAGCTGAAGAGATCTAACCTGGTTACCTTGTCTTCATGAAAAAATCCTCTCTCTCTAAATCTTTCTAAGCTGAATATTCTTTCTGAGCAGAAGTGGCAAAAAACTGCACACAACAGGATAGATTCAGTAAATGGCACTGAAAGTTAGGCACCGAGATGATGCACAGAACTGTCTTTATAATATACAGACTCACAATCCTTTATCTGAAAATACTCAGGACCAGAGATTTTGGATTTTAAAATTTCTTGGTTTTTGGAATGATGTGTCCCCCGGTGGTCATAGCAATTCATATTCATCGCCTGCTGCAGCCTGCAGGCTTCTCTCTGCCACCTCCTGCCTTGCCGCTATCATTTCTTCTTTCCTTCCTGGCTGGATGTGACAGAGAGAAGGCTGCAGCAGGCAATGGATATTAATCACTATGGCCACTTGCAACACCTCAGAGGTACACCAGAGTGAGGTAAACTGATGAAGATGAAGAAAAACTGAACTACTATTTTGGAGCTTTTCAGTTTTTAGAATTTCTGATAAAGGATCTTGTACCTGTACTAGCTTGTCATTCTTGCGCCTAACTTTAGGCATGAACACTTACACCTGCCACAGGCTGTGTAAATGCTCACTCCTAACTACTGTCAGTTAGGCCCCGAAGCACAAAAGGTTTCCTTGCAAGTAAGATTGCCGATGCTCATAAGGGTTCTCCATGGCTGCTACGATCGTCAGTAGCAGTCACCGAGAATCCTATGCTAATGCATTACAAGGAACTTATTAGTATTCTAATGAGCACTCCTTGTAATTCACAGAAGGGAAACCTCTAGGATTCACTAGTGTAAGTCTAGTAAGAAACTGTTCCCATCTAGAGTGATGTTTGACAAGTATCTGGGGTCGTTTTGAGGTCCTAGCCATAAGAATTTTGTTTTGCTTTTGTTGAGTTTGAGGCGATGTGTGGAGATCCAGTTTTCAATGATCAGAAAGCAAGTCTTCATGGCAGGGAGGGTGCCCATTATAGGTTAGGTGACTGACGAGATGACTATGATGCTGTCAGCATAGGAATAATAATTCTTTCTGGCATGTTCTAAGGTAGTTCCCATGGACTGCTAAGTAGGTTCAATACTGTGGGGGAGAGTGGGGATCCGTGAGGCACCCTGCTTAAAGGATGCCAGCTCTTTGAAAATATATTGTCTTTTTTGATGGTGCAATGGAGTTATGCTAGGAAACCATGCAACCAAGTTAGGTTGGGTCCATGCAGGCTAAAATAACTTAAGACCTGCATGGTCTGTCAGGAGGGAGTGCAAATTCACCCAGCAGGAAAGAAACCTTCTGGTAGCACTGATAAATCAAGAATAAGCACCAGTTATTCCAAAAGGGGCGAGTACCTTGAAAACTGGATACTCAGACAGGATAACTCCTCTATGCTCGTGCATAAGAATTGATTTATATCAGGGGTGTCCAACCTGCGGCCCAATGAAGTATTTTGTGCGGCCGCGGTCAAGGACGATGCAGTGTTTTCCTCTGCTGCTCCCGGGTGTTTACCGTCTTGCCGGCTCCCTCCTCTGTCTTCCTGCAGAGTTTGCACGTTTGTGCAGCCCCAGAAACATTTTTTTTTTGACCAATGCGGCCCAGTGAAGCCAAAAGGTTGGACACCCCTGATTTATATCAAGACAGTTCATTACTAGACCTGAAAGAGGAATGGGAGATAGTCTTTATAAGGCTGCTCAGTGAGTAACTTGTAAATTTTGTTAGTAGTTACTAAAATAAAGTAACTAGTTAATTTAGTCGATCTCATCAAAAAGTATCTAGTTACATTGATAGTTACCTAAAAATGGAATTACAGTAACTAGCATTACTGTAACTAATTACTACCCGGCACTGTATTTAAGACTTGTTTGTATATATTTTCTTTGTCTATTCCTTCTAGAGTGTAGCTAATCTTCTCCCATAAAGAGTTTATTGATGAACATTTTCATTTTTGTCCTATCTTTATGAAAAGGAATTTGTGTTTTCTTTTTTATTTCCTTTAAATAATGAGAGATAAAATAATATTTTACTCAAAATTAAAAAAATAAAACTGGATATATGAATGGTTGAAGAGACATGGACTGAAATCTAAGGATAAGCAATTGATAATTGCATTCTAGGATAGTGAATTACAGATGAAATAGTTCAAAGCAAATATAGAAAAAACTGGTACAAGAGATATATGCAGATTCTTTAACAAAGAGCTGGAAACAGTTGTTCATATTTTAGCTGACTGCGAAGTACTGATGGCAGAACATTTCTGTATAGAAAGGTACAATAAAATGGCATGTCTCATCTATTAGAAAATTTATAGACACTGTAGCATTGTTATACTAGAAACTGTAACAAATCCACTGCCAGCAGCGGCCTTGTTCCTAGGAAATGTGTAAAGTTTAGCTCCAGTGTAGAAGAGCTGACTAGGTCAGTGCTCTGGAACTTGTAGGCGATAACTATCTCTGGAATAGCCAGGATGAGACAGGAAAAGTTTGAACTCTTGTATAGAGCCTTGAAATCCTGGCAAGAGACTTGGTCCTGAAATGCTTGCTGTTCCTTTAAAAAAGGAGCAGGGAAATCTGACTCATGGCAGATGTAGCAGTTCTCTAGAGAGCTGATTCACCTCCCCCCCCCCTCAGCCAGGCACAGGGGGTGTGGTTTGTAGCTCCCTAACATGGAAGCCGGTGAGGGAGTCAGGCAGAGAGGAAAGGGAGAGAGACAAGAAGAAGCAGCAGCAGCAGCAGCAGCAGCAGAAGAAGAAGAAGTAGAAGAGAGGACTTTTGCTTTCCCAGCCAGACTGTGAGAGGCTGGAGGATTGGTACAGGTGAATACTTTGAAACTTAAGGATTTTGGAAATAGCAGAGAGTGTACCAGAATCTAGTGTGGAACTCAGGAGAATCAACTGCTGTAAAAGTGAGTGTGTGGACTGTGCCATTAACTCTCTGAGGCGGACATTATTTTGACTGAAAAATAAGTGGAAACTCTTTTAAATGTCCAAAAAAATGAGTGACTCAACCAATATATGTGGAACACTTTGTATTATGAATAATGTGATTAAAACAGAGGAAAAAGGACCTCAAAAAACCCCTAGATCATAATCAATAAAGTTATAACCAATCGGGGTTAGGTTTTCATCACTGGTCCAAAACCACTGTGTGATTATTTAAAATGCTTCTCTTTTTCTTTTTTTATAATGCAATATATAATATAAAGTTTAAATATTGTAATTCAATATTTCTCAAATCACTAAAGAGCAAGTAAAAGCCGGCAGATTTATGTTAGGGCTTTCTGTAATATGAGATAAACCAAGCACTTATCTTAATGGCCCAACGGAGGCCCAACCGTTTCGCTCAATGGGCTTCTTCAGGGGTAACGATAAGAGATAACACAGTGCCGGTACAGTCTTTGCTCAAAAGTTCTTAAAAAGAGAAGAGAAATAAAGAAGAATAACATTATATCATTGTGTTTACGACAAATAAGGACATATTCATTTTAATAGCATAATGATGTTATGACTGCTGATGCTACATATTATTCTATTGATTGTATTCTGTTTTAAAAAACTAAATAGAACCGCAAGCATCAAGACAAACAGTGAAATGCAATCGTATTTAATAAAATATATATATAACTTGCCTGCGGTATGGCTGCGTGTTGTTTTGCAAGCAACAATTTGAAAACAAAATGGCGCCCGTATTTAAACAGGACGCCAACACCATTTAGACCAATCAAATTGTTGAATGACGTCATAGACAATAACGCTACATATATTTTACTATGAAAAATTTAAAGGTAAACCGACATCTATATTTTAACATGACACTAAGACATAGTTAACTTGTTTGATTAATAATGAATGTGAAGCATATGTTTGAAAATGTATGGTTAAAAAGATTTTGAAAAATGCATCTTATATCAATCGAAACGGCTAAAAAATGATGGTAATGAAAGTTTATCCAAGAAAATATATGCACATGGGGTCCGATGGTAAATTTGAAAACCCACACTGTAACTTTGATGATCAAGACTAAAAAACAATATACATAAAATGACAAAAATTGAAAAATAAAAATAAAAAGCATGAGTAATTAAAGACTTTTGTTGCATATGATGACAAAATCAGAAAAAAGCATGCCATTCAATATGGCTATTTAATCCCTGTGGCTCTAATGAGTGTAATATGGAGATCCACAGTTGTTCACGGCGTAAAAGCTGCTTGTTTCGGTCTCCTCCCCTTGCGGACTTAGGAATATGATCAATGACCCAACATTTAAACTGATGAAACTTGTGATGAAATGCAGAACAGTGAGCAACCAAAGGTGCTTCAATTCTTGACCTTTTGAGGTTAGAACGATGTTCAGTTAATCTGATTTTAAGATTTCTGATGGTTTTCCCAACATAAATTTTTTTGCATTGACATAAAAGATAAACAATGTAAGTGCTGTTACTATTACTGAAAAAATGTGAAATATAAAGTTTACTGTCAAATGGATTAATGAAATGATCAGATTGCACCATGATCTCACAGTTTAGACAATGACCACATTTATAATGGCCTCTTAAAATAGATGTCTTTAGTGCAGTGGTCTTTAATTCTGACGGGCTTAACAGCTCTTTAAGATTCTTCCCCCGAGAATATGAACTACTAAGAGAAGTATTTTTGAATACTGGCATCGATACATTGATGATATTTTTCTTTTGTGGACTGGTAGTGTTGAAGAATTTTTGACCTTTTTTCAATGGTTGAACACATGTAATGATCACATCCAATTCACCTATACTTATTCATATCATAACATCAATTTTCTAGACGTCAATATCAATCAAACAAAACAAGGCTTTATTACCAAAGTACACCATAAAACTACCGATCAAAACTCTCTCTTACATTCTACAAGTTGCCACCCATCGGGATGTATATCTAGCTTACCGTATTCACAATTCTTACGGTGCAAACATATCTGCAGTACGAACCAAGACTTTAAAGTTCAATCAAAAATGTTAAAGGACAAATTCATCAGACGAGGATATAATAACACAAATTTAAAATCAGCATATAGGAGGGCTAAATTCAATAATCGTGGTTTACTACTCAATCCCTCATTAAAACATCATGAGTCTCAAGATATCTGTACTTTTGTTTCTAAATACAATAATGCCAGTCCTAGAATCACACGTACTATTAAAAAGCATTGGAAGATCATGCAAAAATTAGATGTATTCAAAAATACTTCTCTTTGTAGTTCATATTCTCGGGGGAAGAATCTTAAAGAGCTGTTAAGCCCGTCAGAATTAAAGACCACTGCACTAAAGACATCTATTTTAAGAGGCCATTATAAATGTGGTCATTGTCTAAACTGTGAGATCATGGTGCAATCTGATCATTTCATTAATCCATTTGACAGTAAACTTTATATTTCACATTTTTTCAGTAATTGTAACAGCACTTACATTGTTTATCTTTTGTTATGTCCCTGCAACAAAATTTATGTTGGGAAAACCATCAGAAGTCTTAAAATCAGATTAACTGAACATCGTTCTAACCTCAAAAGGTCAAGAATTGAAGCACCTTTGGTTGCTCACTGTTCTGCATTTCATCACAAGTTTCATCAGTTTAAATGTTGGGTCATTGATCATATTCCTAAGTCCGCAAGGGGAGGAGACCGAAACAAGCAGCTTTTACGCCGTGAACAACTGTGGATCTCCAGATTACACTCATTAGAGCCACAGGGATTAAATAGCCATATTGAATGGCATGCTTTTTTCTGATTTTGTCATCATATGCAACAAAGTCTTTAATTACTTATGCTTTTTATTTTTATTTTTCAATTTTTGTCCTTTTATGTATATTGTTTTTTAGTCTTGATCATCAAAGTTACAGTGTGGGTTTTCAAATTTACCATCGGACCCCATGTGCATATATTTTCTTGGATAAACTTTCATTACCATCATTTTTTAGCCGTTTCGATTGATAAGATGCATTTTTCAAAATCTTTTTAACCATACATTTTCAAACATATGCTTCACATTCATTATTAATCAAACAAGTTAACTATGTCTTAGCGTCATGTTAAAATATAGACGTCGGTTTACCTTTAAATTTTTCATAGTAAAATATATGTAGCGTCATTGTCTATGACGTCATTCAACAATTTGATTGGTCTAAATGGTGTTGGCGTCCTGTTTATATACGGGCGCCATTTTGTTTTCAAATTGTTGCTTGCAAAACAACACGCAGCCATACCGCAGGCAAGTTATATATATATTTTATTAAATACGATTGCATTTCACTGTTTGTCTTGATGCTTGCGGTTCTATTTAGTTTTTTAAAACAGAATACAATCATAGAATACTTTAATATGTAGCATCAGCAGTCATAACATCATTATGCTATTAAAATGAATATGTCCTTATTTGTCATAAACACAATGATATAATGTTATTCTTCTTTATTTCTCTTCTCTTTTTAAGAACTTTTGAGCAAAGACTGTACCGGCACTGTGTTATCTCTTATCGTTACCCCTGAAGAAGCCCATTGAGTGAAACGGTTAGGCCTCCGTTGGGCCATTAAGATAAGTGCTTGGTTTATCTCATATTACAGAAAGCCCTAACATAAATCTGCCGGCTTTTACTTGCTCTTTAGTGATTTGAGAAATATTGAATTACAATATTTAAACTTTATATTATATATTATATTATAAAAAAAGAAAAAAAGAAGCATTTTAAATAATCACACATTGGTTTTGGACCAGTGATGAAAACCTAACCCCGATTGGTTATAACTTTATTGATTATGATCTAGGGGTTTTTTGAGGTCCTTTTTCCTCTGTTTTAATCACATTATTCATAATACAAAGTGTTCCACATATATTGGTTGGGACATTATTTTGAACCATGTTTTTGTTGGGAATATTTTGCCTAGAAGAAAGTGTCTTGTGCTGGCAGAAGTTTTCCTGCTTATGGACTGTAATGTTTCTGAGCTGGTGGTTTTTGTTTTTTTCAAAACTAGCTCAGAGAAAACATTTGGGTTTTTCATATTTTGTTTTACTGAGGTTTTGGCACTAAGGTACGTTTGAACAGAGGCAGCTAAGTAGCAGCAGTACAGAGCAGCAGCTGAGCCTAGAAGCCATTTTGATTGCTGAGTCAGCCTGTGAAGAACTCTCTTTTATGTCTGCTAGTTTGTGGACTGTAAACAAGATAAAGCTGATATTTCATCCTTTTGTTTCACTTATAACCAGGGGCAGTTATGTAAAGACTCTTTGGGCATAAAGCTGGCTGCATGCAAGATACCTTGAAATGTTAAGCCTTTGCTACCAGAGGCAAGATACCTGGATAAAGTTAAGCATTGCTACTAGCTATCTTAAGAACCTGCCTGAAAATATTGCTATACTGTACCTCTCTGTATTTAGTGTCTGTACCTGGCATAGTGCTGGCCAAGAAGCTACAATTTTTGGAGTTTACCTAATTGCAACAGCCGAGGTGGCTGTTGGCCAGTTGCTGGAAGAAAAGCTGTATTTTTGTGTGGACTACTGAAATTCTTTGCTTTTGTTACTTTTGAAACTGTTGAAGTGTTCTTTGAGAAATAGGGTGCTTTGAACCTGGCCAGTGGCCAAGAATAATTTGATGGAAGTTTCCTTCTTGTTTGCTGGAAAGGGAAATCCTTTCCTAAAATACTGGGGTTTAACCACAACATATCTGTTTTCATGCCTGAAGGGTACCCCAAGCTAAAGGGCCAGTATTTTGTCGCAACCCAGGTGGTCTGCTGTGCTCATCAGAGACCCCAAGAGATTTATGGAGAATGAAAGCTTATGATAAGCTGGGACATCCTCACTCTGACCAACAAAATCTGGTTGCAAAGAATCTGAACAAATTGGTAAAGGGATTAATATTTTGGATTGGTCAGAGCCGATAATCAGCAGCCGGGTCTGCTTAAATTGCTCTGAATATCAGCCCCAGTGTGTTTAGTGAATTACAACTTCCAAAAGGTGCAGCTTTTAGTCTCCCTCAAAGCAAATGTGGATATTCTTCAACAAAGAATAATAGTGGTGCTATTGTAGTTAATAGGATGAGAGCTATGTTATTCTGTGGACTTGTGTTCAAATCCTGCTCCTGACAACCCTGTATTTTGAGTTAGTACCATTGGCAACCTGCATGCAAAAGCCTAGTTTTATCCTATGTTATTTAGATATAGCTATACATTTTGTAATGCTGATGTTTCTGTTGAAAGCATTGTGTACTGTTTCATTTGTCAAGTTGAAGTTTCCATAAATAACTCAAAGAATCAGGTGAGAAATCCACCATACTTTTTAACAGTCTAAACAAGTCACAAAGCTGGCAGGGTCCCTCTTGCCAGTTCCTTGTACACTCAGTGAGATAAAAGATCAATACACTTTCTTACATGGGTACAGTACCTCATAAGACAGTCACACAAGCTTCCTCTTCATGTAACTTAAACATTTTTATTTTTATCTTCCAATTTCTTGTATATCTGGACAACTTTCCCAGTAGGCAGTGTGAATGCAAATTAGCTGAAACAAGTATGTATGCAAATTAGACTTAGCGTTCTGTAAGTTAGCTCATCTCAGCAATCACAGTTCTCCTACAACTGCTGAGCTTATGGATGTGTCTATCTAAACAAGTCTCTTGCTCTCACCAAAAGCATGGGGGTTCTCTTTTCCAAGAAATCTATTAAAGCATGACTGGCTTCTTCTCTCACATTGGTTTGCGCTCAGCCTTTAATAGCCTTCAGTTCAGTCTTTGAATTCAAATAAAAATACTATCTTGGAATCTTCTGACTTCATTGGTTACAAACATCCAAACTTTGGGTTTGGAGTAACAGGGTTTTCTCCCAGAGTTTCTGCAGCCATTTTTCTCTCAGGCACCATGTTTGAGCTCTTTCCTTTTCTTCTACTCCCCCCTCTCTCTTTTATCCAAAGAAAATTTGTAAGAGTCCTAGAGTAGCTTTGTTCTCCTCTCCCCCTTCTCTGTTATTGGGCTGATCAATCTTCTTAACACAGCTAGGCACTCTACCTTAGATCAGTGTTCTTCAACTGCCGGTCCGCAGACTGGTGCTGGTCCGCAGAAATTTCCTGCAAGTCTGCAGGGCCAGCACGTGCATTGGGCCCGAGACAGTGTTCTTCAACCGCAGGTCTGCGGTGCGATCGATGTGGCATTATCTTTAGGCTGGCTCCCTCTTCCTCACTGCCATAGTGCACAAAGCCACGGGCAGAAACTCCATGCGCATCCTGCGCCTGAACCAGAAGCCTTCTCTCTGATGTTGCAATGTCAGAGGAAAGGCTTCCAGATGAGGCGCGGGATGTGCAAGGAGCCGCTGCCCGCAGCATTGTACACTGCGGCAGTAAGGAAGAGGGAGCCGGCCCAAAGATAACACCGGGGGCGGGAGCAGGCCAGAAGGTAAGGCACAGTATGGAGGGATGGAGACAACAAAAGTAACATAGTAGATGATGACAGATAAAGACCCGAATGGTCCATCCAGTCTGCCCAACCTGATTCAATTTAAATTTTTTTCTTTTATTCTTCTTAGCTATTTTTGGGCAAGAATCCAAAGGTCTACCGGGTACTGTGCTTGGGCTCCAACTGTTGAAGTCTCCATCAAAGCTCACTCCAGCCCATAGGGGGAATGATTTTATTTCTGAATTTAGTTATTGAATTGTGTCAATTTTGAGAATTTATATCTGCTGTCTGTATTTTGCACTGTTCAGGAAGAAATGCGTTGTTTCTTTTTCTCTGGGGTTGTACTGCATGCAGAATCTTGCATCTTAGGGTTTGTTTGTATATATATTAGCACTTTTAGTTTTTGGTCCCGTATTTGCATAGGGGTTATCTGTGTTCTGGTAAGAATGAATGTCATACATGCTTTGTGTATTTTAATTTTGTGGTTAACCATTATGTGTTGTTAATAGGATTATATTGTGTGTATATATGAAAAATGAATGAAAACATAGTATTACAATTAGTACTATTATGGGGCGGGTTTTGGGGCGGAGATGGGTGGGGTCTGGCCCACTTCTTAGTCCAGTGTTCTTCAACCACCGGTCCGCAGACTGATGCCGATCCTCAAAATAAGTCTTTTATTTCTGCTGGTCCATAGGTGTAAAAAGGTTGAAGAACACCACCTTAGACCTCCTCCTCCCCCCCTTCTTTTAAAGAGATACCACTGACTCCTTCCCTTCACTACTTCCTATGAATAGAGACTTCTCTTGGACTCCAGAGTCACCCTTTGACTAATCAGTAAACATTTCCACAGAGAAAGGATGATATATATGCCAGACAATCATATCTTCACAAAGTTAGGTAGGAAAGTTATGCCTGCCAAGGACCAGATTTAACTTTGAGCAGGAGCTTTCAGGGAGGTAACGTTATAAATGTTATAGGAGCACAATAGCTTTCAAAAAATGGGCGCTACATATATAGGTATTTGTCTTCACAGCCTTGGCAGTTTTAAAATTATCCTCTCCTTGATCATTATTTTTTCATTATTTTTCAGTGATTACTGTCACAGGGATGTTATAATGTTAGATGGTTGTCTTCTCTTGTTAGAGTCTTTGTTATGGAAGTAGGGAATGCAATCACAATCCTATTATCTAATTTAATCTGTAAACCTAACAATTTTTTTTACAGTAACCTTTCTTTATGTGTTTAATTAGCCTCTATTCTTCCAACTTAAACTATTATTAGAGAAAAAGAATGAAGAAATTCACTCACTTTGTGCTCTGAAAGGGCAGGAGAAGAAAAAAATCCAGAACATAATAGTATACAATTTTCAGGGCTGATACTCAAAAGGTTTAAAGGCTGCATTAGATCAATAACCTGACTTAAAAGTATCTAATTCTGGATTTATTGCTTTAACACAGTGCTAAATAAATTAGGCCACAGTACAAAGTAATGCAATGCAAAACATGCAAATGTATGTAAAGCAGTTCATCACTATGCAAATTCTATAACACAACTTGTGATCAATGGGTGCACTTAACGAGTTTTATTATAACCAAAAGCTAAACTAAACTAAACCTTAGACTTATATACCGCATCTTCTCTATAACAGTAGAGCTCGGCATGGCAAGAAAATTAGAAAGGAGAATGGATACAATATGGATTTGGAATAGTATGGAAAGGAGAAGGGTTATTTTATCTTCCCAGGAGCATCAGGTTTGTAAAGCTGTGGCTCAATGCTTCTGAATGTCATTTCTAGGGCTCCCTGCAAATGATCACCTGGAGCTCAACAATGAAAACGCCACCCCAATGATGTTCTTGCCAAGTAAATCCCCTTGAGCAAACCCCCCTATTCCCAATCAAGTCCCTCCACTCCCCAAAACAAGCACTAAAATCAAGTCCCCCATGCCAAAGGACTTCTACCACCCATGATCTTATCTTATTCCGCAGTTGCTCTTTCCCTTTTGGAACTGTCGCACAAAACGGCACATGAGACTTCTAATAGGGGTGCTAATTTTTGTGACAGGGCAAGAGCAACTGGAGATCATTCCTATATGAGGAACCAAACCAATAGGGAATGAAGTATGTGATGATCTTAAGGTAGCCAAACAGGTTGAAAAGAGAAAGGGATACCATCTGTTTACATACAGGTACTTCAAGCATTTTCCCTATTTATCTCAGTGGACTCACAATTTATGTAATATACCTGGTGCAGTAAAGGATTAAGTGACTTGCCCAGGCACACAAGAAGCAGTGCAGGGTTTGAATCCACAACCTCAAGGAGTTGAGGTTGTAATTCTAGCCACTACAACACACTGTCCTTGGTGAGGGTGAAAGCTGGAAGGATTCTATGGTTCATAGGAAGAAGTATGGCCGATAGAAAAAAGGAAGTATTGATGCCCCTGTATAAGAATCTGGTGACACCTCATTTAGAATCTTGTGTACAATTCTGGAGACCACACCTTCAAAAAGATATAAACAGGATGGAGTCTGTCCAGAGTAAGACTACTAAAATGGTTGGTGGTCTTTGTCACAAGACGTACGGGGACAGGCTTAAAGGCAGGAGAAAGAATACTCATATGATAAAGATGTTGAAATATGCATGAAGTGAATCGCTTTCAATTGAAAGGAAACTCCAGAGTGAAAGGGCATAGGATGAAGTTAAGAGGTAATAAGCTCAGTAGTAATCTAAGGAACTACTTTTTTTTAATATAAAGAATGGTAGATGCATAGAATAGTCTCCTGGTAGAAGTGGTGGGGACAAAGACTATCTGAATTCAAGAAAGCATGGGCCAGGCATGTGGGATCTCTTAAGCAGAGGAGGAGATAGTGGATGCTGTGGATGTGCCATTTGGCCTTTAACTATTCTTATGAGTCTGTTTCTATGTAAAATGGCACCTCTGCTACTTAGAGATAGTGTTGCAATAGTGCGGCTAGAAATCATCCTTCCGTATAAGTGAGCTGTTAAGAAAGAGGTACCTGTATAGAAGCTTTAATTGAACCTGGGAAGCAAATGTTCTTCTTGAATAATGGGGGAAACTATCAAATTTTTTCTTACCATAGAGGAACATTACTGAGGTGTTCTGATCTGTTTGGGATGACAGAGTTGGGAAGTATTAAGGTCAGAGTCAAATGTGTTACAATAAGCAAGGAAGGAAAGGATGAGCGAGTGAAGGAGAAAAAGCTGGGATGATAGATCAGGGAATGGACAAACTGAAGCTGATGAAAAAGGAATATAATAAGATTTCTTTTCTTGTTGTTGTTGTTTAAATTTATTTATCAATTTTTTTTTTACATCACACTGACAAGCAATCAAAATACTTGAATATAGATTTGCAAAACATAGATAATTTATTCAAAGTAGGAAATTCCCCCCCCCACACTAATAAGAAAGCAATTAACAGTTTATTTAGTCCACAATCAAAATAGAAAAAACCCCAAAAGAAATTCCACTTAATTATCAACCCATATCTTGATTAAGGGCTAGATTTACGAAACTTACCGATCCAGTAACAACGATCGCAAAACCAGTTTTACTTAGGAAAGAACCTAAGGAAGTCCCTGATTGGCCAATCAGAGACTTCCTTAGTCTCTTGCCTAATGATTGGGAAGGGCCTGAGGCGTCTGAGCCAATCAGGGTCTTAGGCCCCTCCCTATACATCACATGATGTACCAGGGCAGGGCCTAAGGCCAAGTGGCGTCAGGGCCGGGCATCGAAGCATGAGGTTTTGTAGTTCCTCCTGCTCATAACTAACAGCTATGAGCAGGAGCCTGAGTATGGAGGAGGATATTGTGACATCGGGGTTTGAACCTTCCCAGGAGAGTGGACGAGGAGGGGAGCCTTCGGATGGTGAGCAGAACCTTACACCATTAGACTTGCAATGTCCTATTATTGAAAAACCCCAAGAAGTTACTTTGGACGCTTTGTGGGATCTGATTGCCAATTTAGTTAAAACTGTGAACATTAATTACATACAGATGGATGGGAAAGTAAAAGAGCAAGAAAAAGGAATTGCTCAAATAAAACAGGACATTGATGAATCAAAGACTGCTCTGCAGAATATTAAAAACAAATTTAAATCTTCTAAACAAATTCAAGAGACACTAATGAAGGATAATGCTAACCTAAGAAGAAAGATAGAGACATTTGAAAATTTCTCTAGGAGTAATAATCTTAGAGAGAGAATAAATTTTTGATTAATTTTTCCATAATTACAATAGTCATTCCATGAGAAATGTTAAAACATATTTCTGTGGGAGATATTGGAAGTGCCCAAGGATACATTACCTCCATTCACCGAGGTTTATTACTTGCCAAATAAAAACCAGAACCAGCAACAGGAAAAAAGACAAGGACCAATAAATGTTTCAGCCTTACTTGAGTTATCGGATAAGGAAATTGCTATATCAGCAACGTTAGTAGTGAATTTAGCTCTTACACTGGATAAAAATTGGCTTTTGAGACTTTTCTTCAAGAACAAAGAAAGATAATTTCTGGGTTTCAAGATACAAATGTTTCCTGATTTGGCAAGAGAAACACAAAGGTGTAGAAAAGAATTTCTTCTATTAAAATCTTGAGTTATAGCTCTTGGGGCAACTTTTTATCTTCGTCACTCATGCAAGTGTATATTTCAATGTAATTCTCAAAAATATGTTTTCTTTGAGCCTTTACAGCTGACGGCATTTCTCTCTCTATCCCGTCTGGAGAAGAAAAATAAATTAAGGCTCGTGAATTAAAGGACCAATCAGATGTGACTAAACAGTCAAATAAGTTGATGCCGTATTCCTAATCGCCATATGTTTATACAGTACACCAAAAATTGATGTTGCACATATGTGAGGATAGAGAGAGAGAGAGCGAGCCTCTATGGTGAACCAAAATATGAGTTAGTACACTCCAGTCAAGTAGACTAGAAAGATCACTTTTCTCAAAACTGCCAGAAAATACCCCGATGCTCAAGAGAAAAGAATTATTGTATTGACAGTTTTATTGATAACTTCATATTTGTATACCTGGTCTTGAGGGAATCCTAATAGCAAAGAATGCCGTTTTTAAATTTACATGAACTTACTTTTCATTCTCCGCTTACGCCTGCAAAAATGATGTTGATACAAGTAGATTCTGCGTTGCGGGGATCACAATATTATGGATAATCTGAGTGAAAAATATTTTTATAATGCCAACAGCAAAAGTTTTAAAATAAGATATATGTATATCTATGTATTATCTATAGGTGTTTATATGCCCATAAAATAAGCATAGACATAATTAAATAGTGGTGGTTATGCTTTTATTTTGTTTTCTACCAGTTTGTATGCTTTGGCTTTTCTTTCCATTGATGTTTGAACCTTTTTTGACAGAACAATGTATGCTAATTTTTGTACTCTCAAGGCTGTTCTAAGATTTCATATTGGCAATTTTTGGATCCCGTTCTTATTTTGTTTATTCTTTGTCTTTGTTTTTAGTTTTTCTAAAAGTCATCTTTATTGATTCACTCATCGTTATTTCAGATTTTGTTTTTACTTTATAAGGTATGTTGTAATTTTGGTTGTCACCCCTATTGCCTTTCTCTTTTCACTTCATTCTTGAAATACTGATCAAAGCTCTTTATGTATGTATGTATTTTTTATGAATAGAGGACAATCACAAAACAGTATTCCACATTGAGAAAAAGGTGTGCGTTGTATCTTGTTTCATGTCTTTTGAGAAATATGGTAGAATTGGTGCTGTCATCTATTCTCCTGCACCTAAGAATGTTTAT